>NC_064288.1:48248312-48279638 GCF_019186545.1 Solanum stenotomum
CCCCCCCCCCCCCCCCCAAATAATTTTTAAAAAGAAATTCAATTTATATATATTTTTAAAAAGAGTTAATAAAAATAAATATTTTTTAGTGCAATGAAGGATTTTTATTATAAATGGATCATATATGGGTCTATGAATTTTTATATTTTCACTTTGTTCCTATTTGTATGAGCTTTCAAAATAGGCCAATCCATTTATACTCATTTAGAAAATATGAGTGATCTATTTAAGTAAAAATTAGTTAATTGGACTTCTTTCACTTATATGGGAGCGCAAGCATACTTAGAATTAAGATGTACTCCATCAGTTCATTTTTACTTGTCATTGTTTGACTTGACACACTCATTAAGAAAATAATTATTGATATATGTATTTCATCACACTACCCCTATTAATTGATGTTTAGTACTTCCTCCGTCCTTATTTAATTGTCCATATTTCCTATTTTGGTTGTTCCTATTTAGTTGTCCATTTTGACAAATCAAGAAAGGACAACAAATTTTTTCCTATTATATCCTTATTTAAATAAAATTGTCATAAATAAAGTAAATAAACTTATGAACTTCCCAGCATTGATTAGTTATCTTGAGTGAATTTATTTTGGAATTGTAAATTGTACTACAAGGGTAAAATTGTAACTTCACTATGCTAATCATTGTTGCCTTAATTTGTGTGTCATTTCTAAAGTGGACAACTAAATAGGGACGGAGGGAGTATTAACTCTTGGAAAATGATTTGGAGAATAGTATTTAATGCTAAGGAGTAAAACATGGAAAAAATAATTATCTTTTCTTGATATATCAAAAGTGACAAGTAAAAATGAAAATCTATTTTAGAAATAAGTGATAAGTAAAAGTGAAGGAAGAGAGTATTAATAACAATCATTGTTGTTATTCCGACCCAATTTTCAAGATCGTAATGACACCTAAAGAGTGGTGAACTAAAGTTCTAGTTAAATAATGAAGAGGTAATCTTTAATATGGTAAATGAAGTAGCTAAGAGAAAGGAGTGAGGTATCCGTTATTGATGTAATTGATGAAGCTTAGTTTGAAATTTCTATTAAGAGCCAATTTTTGTTAGAGACTTTAGCTGTAATTATTATGAATTTAATGGGTGTGACAACTGAGAATATAAAGAGATTGAAAATGCACTTGCTAGCATGTGTTTTTATTCTTATGCACTTGACTTAAAAAACCATGAGATCCCACTAGCCAAGCTTTCTATTTAAGAGCCTTTCGTGTTAGAGCTTAAGGCTTTCCGCACTTCTCTACGATATGCGTTTTGGGGGGCTAGTGACACTTAGCCAATGATTATTGCAGTAGACTAATTAGAGTGACAAGTGGGAGATCTCGTATCAATATTGAGATATATAGTATAAGAGAGTTATCAGATGGACCATAACAGATATCATTGGAATCCCTCTTGATACTTGCTCATATAAAATTCAGTTAGAGGCAGATTACATTTTTAGTATTGAGCATCAGCGTAGGTTAAATCCACCAATGCAAAAGATGATAAAGAAGAAAATCATTAAGTGGATGGATGCAAGTGTGGTTCACTATATCGCCAACAATAAATGAGTAAGACATTTCCAATGTACTCCATGTTAAAGAAAGGTGGGATCAATGTGGTTTCAAATAACAAAAATGAATTGATTTTAGTGGGGCTAGTTACATGGTGTCGTGTGTACTTAAACTACATGAAACTGAATGTGTGGACCCAAAAATATTAGTTTTCATTTTTATTCATGGACCAAATGTTAGATGCCTTATAGGAAAAGGGTGATACTGTTTTCTTGACAAGTACTCAAGGTATAATAAGATCTATATTGCCCCTAAAGAGAAGGAGAAAATCATTTTCACTTGTCCCAATGGAATATTCACATTTAAAATGATACATTTTGGGTTATATAAAGATTTTAGTTTGGGGGAGAAAGTTTTCCCATGTAATGCAATATGGACTTCAAATGTGTCGAGAAAGGTGTATTTTTCACTTGACTAGCTATTAGAAGGGTGATTTTGACAATAGAAATCTTAGTAGGAAGAAGGTTGTTTTCATCAGTTGGTTTTTCATGTGTAAGGAGGCGAATAAGGACGTAGATTATCTTCTTCTACATTACGAACTATCAATGATGTTATGATGAGCTATATTTAGGTGATTTTACACTCCATGAGGGATGTCAAAAATTATGAAAGAGTTGATGTTTATTAGAAAGATCGGGATAAAAAAGATAAGACGAAACACTTGAAATATGGTCTAACTTGCATTAATGTCTGATTTATTAAACAATGCAATTGAAATCCAAGACTGATCTACACGACAGTTGAATAAGCTAGGACAAATAAGAACTAAGAATTGATTAAGCCAACAGATGTAGTCAATCTAAGGATTAGTATTGAAATAGATCAGGTGTTAAATCATACTTTGTGTATTTCAGATGGAATACATAAAAGACATTTGTATTATTAATGGAATAATTTAACTATAGGTTTAAAGTGTATTGGAGAACACGCTATTATGTTAGTTGTGTATGCACTATAAATTTAATGTTACTAGGCACAAAATTATCAATATTTCTTACCATTGTTTTTTGAAAATACACTAAAAGAGATAAAGATAATGCTAAAAAGGGGATGTAATTAGTTTGACAACTTCAATGAAGCTAATCAATATTAAAAAATAATATTAAATGTAACTATTTGAGGTGTAAAATCATCTTATAATATTTTATTGAACTGGTGTTATTGAATTTTTTCTCTTGAATCACATTAGGAGAAAATGCAAGTGTAAATGAAGAATAAAACTAGCTATTTGGGAAGTTTCATTTTCATTCATAGTATAGAATTAAAATTTATATATTTTTTAAAAGGTTGTCGGGTGCACAAAGCATTCTACATTAGCAAGGTCTGAAGAAGGGCCACACCTATCCTAATGCAAGCATTAATGCATGCTTCTAACGTTCAAACTCGTGGCCCATAAATCACATGGAGAAAACTTTACTGGTGATTCAAGACTCCCTTTATAAACTAACATTATATATGTAAATAATTTGTTTTTTGGAAACTGTAATTTCTAATTACCAGATTTTGCAATATGTACAGTGATGAAACTTTGGATATGGACATTTTCCACTCTTAGAGCCCAACTATTTGAAGACTTTAACTCATGCTACAAAATTATTCTAAAGATAGAAATTATATATATGTCACGCCCTGAGCCTACACCTTGGGCGAGACTAGCACTCGCGAACCATTGCTGGCCCCAAGTGAACCCTTGGCATGGCTAGACTCTCAGCGGAAAACTTTAAACATTATTACAAGAATCAAATGCATTTGTAAAATCACTATCTCAAATAAACTTAGAACGTTTAAAGATAAACTTTCAACCTAGCCATAATTGGCAACTCAAGTCTTATAGCAAAACATCTGAGATACAAGACTAAAGAACTATGACTACTCGTCTATGAAGCCTCTAAACAATGAGGAATGTCAGGACAAGACCCTCGATCATCCTAACAACTGAAATACTAGAAAACAAAGTAAAAGGAGTCCTCTAGAAAGCAAGGAGGCTCACCAACTGACGTTGAGTGCTCAACTGGATCAACAAGACACTGGATGATGACCCTGGTTACCTGTGTCTACATCATAAAACGATGCAGGCCAAATGGCATCAGTACATTAGATGTACGAGTATGCAAAGGGAACATTAAACATAACATAAGCTTGAAAGGAATCTGAAAGGAACATTTATCTTAACTTTACTCAACTCATGAATACTCAACTCAAATGCAAAGTAAAAACAAAAATAAAGGTGCAGTTTATACAAAGCATTTAAAACAATATGTGATAACTCAACATGTTAAAGAAATGCAATAACAACTCAGTTACATAAAAGTAATATAATGTTGTGGGAGTTTCTCTAACCGACAACCACCACTATGAGCCTACGTGATGATACAATGTCTTGCCCACGCTGCCAAAACTATCCTATACGTTGTCGTCATATAGAACGCCTTAACTAAGTGGATCCATTAGTCTATGTTAAAAATCACTAAAGAGTCATCTAAAAAGTATGATCCTTTCTACCTATGATGGCGACATGATTTATGGAGACTTGAGTTATTATGAACTCGCGTCCCCATATCGGTGCTCAATACTACTTCCAAAATATACTCAGCTCATATGTTTTAAAAACAAAACTATTTCTTTGGTATGAGATATTTACTCAAAACTTAGCTTAAAAGCTCTATTGGAAATTGGTGTTTCCTTTCTTGCTCAAATGTGAAAACATTTTTAACTCTTGGGAATACTTAGTTCCCATATAATCTTTGAAGAAATGAACTTTACTCTTACTCTTTACTCAACTCAAAGCTTAAGTCTTAAAACAAAGTTAAAATGTTTGTGAAAGACTTTTGGAAAACTCTTTGAACTCATCTTGACTTGACTCTTAACTTTCCTTGAATTGAATTATGGATTCAAGGTTCATGATCTCATGTTTATGGATGATTTCATGATGTTTAGACATACCTTAGAGTATAGAAATCGACTAAAAAACATAGGTACGTTGCTAAGGAGCTAGTACGGAAAGAAGGGNCTCTCAGCGGAAAACTTTAAACATTATTACAAGAATCAAATGCATTTGTAAAATCACTGTCTCAAATAAACTTAGAACGTTTAAAGATAAACTTTCAACCTAGCCATAATTGACAACTCAAGTCTTATAGCAAAACATCTGAAATACAAGACTAAAGAACTATGACTACTCGTCTATGAAGCCTCTAAACAATAAGGGATGTCAGGACAAGACCTCCGATCATCCTAACAACTGAAATAATAGAAAACAAAGTAAAAGGAGTCCTCCAGAAAGCAATGAGGCTCACCAACTGACTCTGAGTGCTCAACTGGATCAACGAGGCATTGGATGATGACCCTGGTTACCTGTGTCTGCATCATAAAATGATGTAGGCCAAATGGCATCAGTACATTAGATGTACGAGTATGCAAAGAGAACATTAAACGTAACATAAGCTTGAAAGGAATCTGAAAGGAACATTTATCTTAACTTTACTCAACTCATGAATACTCAACTCAAATGCAAAGTAAAAACAAAAATAAAGGTGCAGTTTATGCAAAGCATTTAAAACAATAGGTGATAACTCAACATGTTAAAGAAATGCAATAACAACTCAGTTACATAAAAGTAATATAATGTTGTGGGAGTTTCTCTAACTGACAACCACCACTATGAGCCTAAGTGATGATACAATGTCTTGCCCACGCTGCCAAAATTGTCCTATACTTTGTCGTCATATATAATGCCTTAACTAAGTGGATCCACTAGTCTATGATAAAAAACACTAAGGAGTCATCTAAAAAGTATGATTATTTCTACCTATGATGGCGACATGGTATATGGAGACTTGAGTTATTACGAACTCGCGTCCCCATATCGGTGCTCAATACCACTCCCAAAATATACTCAGCTCATATGTTTTAAAAACAAAACTATTTCTTTGGTTTGAGATATTTACTCAAAACTTAGCTTAAAAGCTCTCTTGGAAATTGGTGTTTCCTTTCTTGCTCAAATGTGAAAACATTTTTAACTCTTGGGAATACTTAGTTCCCATATAATCTTTGACGAAATGAACTTTACTCTTACTCTTTACTCAACTCAAAGCTTAAATCTTAAAACAAAGTTAAAACGTTTGTGAAAGACTTTTGGAAAACTCTTTGAACTCATCTTGACTTGACTCTTAACTTTCCTTGAATTGAATTATGGATTCAAGGTTTATGATCTCATGTTTATGGATGATTTCATGATGTTTAGATGTACCTTAGAGTATAGAAATCGACTAGAAAACATAGGTACGTTGCTAAGGAACTAGTACGAAAAGAAGGGAAAAAAGTGGGAGAACTGGCGTCCCTGACGCTCTGAGAGGCGCGGGGGGCCAGCCTTGAAATTTCAGAGATAGACTTGGGGAGCTCTGGCTGGCGCGGCACCCCAGAGGTCATACTTCAGGGGCTGCTTTGGGGTGCGGCGCCCCAGCCCCTTCCCAAGATTTTTGACGAAATTCCTTCGTTTTTCAACTCTAAACCCTTCAATTTCACTTGGTTCCTTTCCCAAATACTTAGAATCGACTATATGTCCAAAATACGCAAGATTCTACTCGAAATCACACCTAAATTCATGAATCAATCTCAAGAAACTTCGACAACAAGAACCCACAAGATTTCAAACGAATTATCATCAAGAACTCATAAGATTTGCTTTCAAACAATACAACTTCGTTGAATTGAATCATGATTGATGCCTGGGTGAACTAATCCAATGCTATGTGATCTCACATACCTCGTAGAGATCACCCCTTGACGAAATCCACTAGCGATTCTTGAAGATCTTGACGATTCTTACTCCTTCTCCTCTTCTTTTCTCTTCTCTCAAAACCCTAACTCAAATTTCAAAAGCATAAACTGAACAAATTTAGTTTAGACCCATAAGTAATTACTAAAAATGAAATTATTTAATTGGGTAAGGAAAAGACCAAAATACCCTTCCAAAATCCGGATTGTACTTTCCTTATCCAAACAGCCCAACTTCAAATGGACATATCTCACTCCTACGAACTCGAAATTAATCAAACTCGGTGGCGTTAGAAATATAATTCAAAGATCCGTCCTACGGTATATAGAAGCACACCTAACTCATCCTGAGCTAGGATTTATGGTCATTTGATGTTGACCAAAACTCATACTTAACTTAATTTAGTCAATTTTCCAGCTTTTTCATTCTTTCCAAAAATGACTCTTTCTAATTCTAGCTCTCTTTAGTTGCGGGGTGTTACAATATATGCATAACTATCATAAGTCTAGGATTCATATTAGCTCTACAATGCAAATCTTGAATTATTAATCTTGTGATCACCTCTATGGTCCTTTCCTTATTTGGAAAAATTATGTAGTTTTTTTCATGCCAAATATGATACATTGTTGCTACTAGAGTCATTCTATATACTTTTTCTTGTACTATTTTATTGGAAGAATACTCTATAGCCAAAGTCAACTCTTCAGTCCATCCATTGCTACCCGTATTAATTGATAGCCGAATCAAGATCTTCTGCCATATCATCCTTGAGAAGGTACAATTGAAAAAAATGTGTTGATTTGTCCCAGGTTCTGCACTACATAGTGAATATATTACATTAGTAATTATCCCCCCATATACCCAGTCTATATTTAATGTAAAATCTTATGTGTATAGCTAAGTAGAGTGCAAAGATCCATTTAGGGCTACCCAAATTGTTGTATGTCATTCTTCTCCATGAAACTTTGTTCTATTCTTTTCTTAGATTTTTGTATATTATTTTAATGCTAAATCCATCCGTCTACATGGTTTCTGTCATTTGCAATCCCCTCTCTTCAAGTCACTACCTTGCATGGAGTATTCTCCTCACAATCCAAGAAGCTTTATTTGCTATCACCTCCCATGTATTCCTGCCTTTAAGGTAGAAAGTATGGACCCATACAATCCACAATTTATCCTTTTTTTTTACTGAGATTCCATAGATGCTTTAGTACAATTGCATTGTTCCATACATAAATATCTATAATATTGAGTCCACAAGCTACTTTTGGCTAGAAAAGAATTTCTTGTGTTATAAGTGCCTTTCCTTTATTTTGTGTCTTACCATTTCATAGAAATTTTTTATACATTATTTCTATTCTTTGTATTATTTGCTTAGGCAACATGAAAGTTATGTCCAAAATGTTTGCATGAATGTTAAAACAGTGTTTACCAACTGTAGTCTTCCTACATAAGATAAGAATTTTACTGTCCATACTGTAATTCTTTCCAGTATCTTATCTAAGAGTGGTTGAAATTGTCCTACTGACAACTTCTTTATACTCAGATGCACTCCCAAATATCTGAAGGGGAGTAATCCCTTTATAAACCCTGTTTGATGTAATATTAATTATTGAGTATTTTCTGACACTTCACCAAAGTACACACAACTCTTAGCTTGGTTTGCTTTAACTCGAGAAACACTAGAGAAATCCTGGAGGCATTCAGGCAATAAGATAGTTGATGTTATGTCTCCTCTGCTAAACATCAAAAGATCATCAACAAAGTTTAGTTGTATAATTTATTGTTTATGAAATCTAGAATGATACTTACAACTTGGAGTAGTTCTCAAATTCTTCAATAGGCTAGTGAGGTAATTTATAGTAAGCACAAACAAGTAAAGAGAAAGAGGATCCCCTTGTCTCAACCCCCCCCCACCCCACTTGGAAAGGTGGGCTAGGACAACTATTAATCATGATAGAATAGGAAAATGTCTTGACACATTTCATTATTCATGATACAAATTTGTGTGGAATCTTCATATCAGCTAATACCTCCTATATGAAGTGACATTCCACTGAATCATATGCCTTCTGCATATGAATCTTGAACATGCATCTTGGTGATATGTCTTTCTTACCATACCCTTTGATAAGTTCATGGCTTAGGATCACATTATCTGTCAACACTCTACCAGTAACAAAAGCAACATGACCTAGATCGACTAAGTACTCCATTAAACTCTGAAGTCTATGTCTGTGCATCTTTGAAATGATCTTATACAATATGGTGCAACAAGAAATAAGACTATATTCTTTGATTGAGGTATAATGGTTCACTTTAGGGATTAGTGTAACAAAGTTTTTATTTATATGGGCATACATTTCATATGTTTAGAAAAAATTAGCACAACAGTAGTTACCTCATCTCTTATGACTGACAAAGCTTGTTTGAAGAAATAAGAATTGAATTTATCTTCTCAAGGTACTTTAGTATCCCCAATACTTTTAAGTGCTTCCTTCACATCATTACCAAAGAATGATTGTACAAGAGATAATTGTTGTTCTCTTGTAAGTATTGATCCTTCTTGTATCACTTTTGGTTTTGTAACTGACATATGGATGGTATTTTGTCCTAGAAGTCTTTTGTAAAATTCCACAGCTTCTTTGGTGATATCTTATGCTTTTTCTAATAATAGTACAATCCCCTTAGTTAACATGTTGATATGATTCTGAGTCTTCATGTCTGTCATACTAGCAAAGAAATATGTTGTATTAGCATCACCCAGTTTGAGCCACTAAATTTTAGATTTTGGCTTACAAATGTTTTTTTCAATTTAGCCAATCTTTTATCAATAATTTCTCTTCATCAATTATGCTTTAATGTATTGGAACTTTCCTCATGTCATTTTGTTTATCTATGAGTTCTTTTCTAAGTTGTTGAACTCTTTCTAAGACACCCATAAACTCTTCTTGATTTAGTTGTTGTATTTCTTTCCTCACCGGTTTTAGGTTCTTTCATACCCTTTACATTTCTCCACCTAGTATTTTCCAACTTGCTTGTACCCTATTACTGATTTTTGAGTGTTATCCTATACAATTGTAGAATATGAATGGTCTCTTCCTTCTATCACTTTGCACCTTTACCATCAAGCCTAAAGGAAAGTGGTCTGAGAATAATGGATCCATAACTAAGGCATGGTGAGCTAACATATTTTCCATCCATGCAACATTAACTATAGCTCTGACAATTCTTCTACATACATATCTATTTGTACAAGTGAAGTTCCTTCCTCCTATTTGTAGTTCTGATAGGTTGCAGTCAGTCAAACATTCTTTAAAATTCCTTGTTTATGCCTCATGCACTTGACTTCCAACATGTCTATCCTATTGTATTAGAATAGAGTTGGAGTCCCTCATAATCAACCAAGGCTCGTTGATATAGTTGTTTAGTTGGTGTATGATTGTCCATAAAGAAATCGCATTTGTTATAGTGTGTAACTGATGAGTCCACGATTTGGACTCATTTATGGCTTTATTTTAATGAATTTAGTGTCCTCAAATGCATATTTTGTCTAAAAAACTGATGTAAATCCTTGAGTTTCAAGTATTTGGAGTTAGAGACAAAGCATGGACACTATGGAGCTAAAAAGGAACAAAGCGGCTGAAAAGAACAAAGAAAAGAAGGCTTGAGGATCGCCTAATCCATTAGGCAAGTCGCCGAATGGTCTTAACCTCGCCCAAAGTTCCAGTGTGCTGAGCCCTGAAGGAAAAGATCAAGTCTGCTAGAAAATAGAGTAGTCGGCGCATCGTCGAGCAGTTCCACGAAGCAGTTCCCTGTCGCCCAATGTATCAAAATGCGAAGATGCTGAAGGCAAAAGCTGAAAGGCGATGAACCAGACCAAAGGGCGGATCGCCAAGTGTATCTGCGATCCCGACTAATTGCGCCGAATGATCCTTCGCAGTACAAATTTTCAAAAACTATAAATACTCATTTAATTTTGTATCTGAGTATCAAGTTGTTGAGAATTATTACTGAGACTTAGAATAATTTCAGTTTTAGTTCTTAGAATTTTTGGGAGACATTGTTCTTGAGCTTGAAGATTTGAAGAGTTCCAACTCCAAGAAATTGGAAGTGGATATCCAAGAATCTTCATTCTAGACTCAATTGAAGTGAATATAAATCATACTCAGTTGATGTTATTTTGATTTGGTATTATTTTCTTCCCTTCCTCTATGTCTAGCTAAAACCCCAATTCATGGGGTATGATTTTGTGAATATGGGTTAAATTTCATGTTGGGTATTGCTTATTGTTAGTCTAGTTGTTGTTTAAATGTGATTTCGTTTAGTAGTTGTGTTTGAACTTAATGGAATTGTAGTTGCAAATACGATTTCATCTTAGTGTTTTAGCTTGCTCGAGAGAGAGGTTTTAAAAGTAAGACTACTAAATCGATAGCCGGCGGTTATTGGGTCGTCATGGGTTCAACTCGAGAGAGTGAATCCTAGGCCTTCTCCCACACATTCAGCTCGAGAGAGTGAATAGGCTAAGGCGGAGACTACACTTAAATGCTGCAACTTGATGTTCAAGAGAAACCGAGTTGATTCGGGGTAAGTTGCTTGAGAGAGAATTTACCCCCACTAAAGTCTAGCCTAATTACAAATATTCAACGATTTACTATCAATAACATTTACCTAATAGTATATTTTACCCCATATTCCTTTCACATCCCAAGAATCCCGTCTCCCTATCTCACATCTTTATATTTTTGTTGTTTTTGTCATTACTTGAATACAAACCCCCCATTGATAATTGACATTCATGTCAACCCTTTAGATTTAGTATGTTTTTAATCGTTAATGTTTATAGTTATGACTAACTAGAACTTGATTTTATTTTTCTATAAATTCTTAAATCCACTCCTTGTGGGAACGAACCCAACACTTGGTTGGGTTATATCACTACACGTGATCGTTTGGCACTTTAACCGAAATAGTGTCAGTTGATTACGTCGAACATCAAAATGGCGCCGCTACCGGGGAGTGTTGTTAGTTGAGAATTTTTAGCTACGTTGAATTATTTTCTTGTTAATTATAGTTGAACTTACTTATTTTTCAAGTTTTGGTTTTGGTGTTGCTGTTTTGAACAGAAAAATTGAGCATATCTGCTAGCAACGGTGACCCAATAGACCACCCTCCTTTGAAAACGATGATGCTAAGGGATAACATTCTAAATTTCAATAAATTGAAGGGTGAGTCAGTTTATGAGTTGTGGCAAAGGTTTAAGGCTCTCTTGCAGCAGTGCTCGACTCATGGAATTCCAGATAAGATGCTTCTGGAATGTCTCTACCTAGAGCCGAAAGAGGGGTTGCCTTATGAAAGTGTGGCAAACCCCATTAATGGAACTTAAGTGGGGACTTGTGTTGTGCCACGACGTTAAGTAAGGCGCTGCTTGGGAGGCAACCCAAGACCCCTTATCGATTTAGACCAAGTCGGCGATCCCGATCTAATCAACCGTTTGGACCCCCACATCAACTTAGGATCCTATAAAACTAGGCGAGGTAAGTGACCACTTGGCGTGTCACCGAATGGGTCGGCGAGCATGACTAATATCGTCGAATGGGCGAGAACTGGATGGTTTCTTAAAAGGCCAAAGGTTTAAACTTTCAAACTCTTCACTTTTTCTCACTTTCAATCGTCACAAACTCACACCCGCACCTTAGTTTCTATATTTTTGCAATTTTAAAGTATTTTAGTCGTTGATTTGTGTTCGGAGTGAATTACATTGCCGCCTAGCATTTTAAAAGTATTTTAATCGGCATCTAAGGTTGGTTTTTCGAACCCCAACTTTATTTTTAGGAATTTTGTACTCATTTGCAATGATCTTATCTTAGTGATGTGTGTTGGGCCTCTTTGATCTTAATTGTTTTTGCTTATGCCTGTGAAAATCTTTCCCGTAGTATTTATATTGTTAAAATCCCATATTTTTATGCCTTAAAATCGATCAAATCTTGTGGGGTTGTGCTTGCATGTTGTTGAGTCTAGCAGGGAGAAATCTGAGTATCCGAAGATATGGTAAAGACCAATAGAAAAGAGTGTGGGATATCACAATAAATGAAGGGGAGTCAAATCCTCCCAAGAAGGGAAGACAAGAACCTCTACCTGGAAATAAAGGCAAGGGCAAGAGGCCAACTTCTGATAGGAAGATCACTATAAGAGATCCTAATGTTCCTTCGTGGGCCCATGGATTCTATGTAGTTGTGCATGCCTTTTTGGTAGATACACCCTTGACAGCTCCTAGTGAGTCTGGTACTGTTATTTTTTCTGAGGCGACTCCGGGTACTGAGACCCAGGACCATAATGATGCACCGGGCACTGATGCCCATACAGATGGAGCGACTGTGTAGACATGACCCCCTCTTTACCTCCCTTTCTGTCTTACCTTATTTCATTTTTAGATATTTTTGTTTGCATTTAAGGACAAATGTTTTATTTGTGGTGGGGTGAGGCCCACCTTTTGTGATTTTGTGACTCTTTGTTTTGTTNAAAGTATTTTAATCGGCATCTAAGGTTGGTTTTTCGAACCCCAAATTTATTTTTAGGAATTTTGTACTCATTTGCAATGATCTTATCTTAGTGATGTGTGTTGGGCCTCTCTGATCTTAATTGTTTTTGCTTATGCCTGTGAAAATCTTGCCCGTAGTGTTTATATTGTTAAAATCCCATATTTTTGTGCCTAAAAATCGATTAAATCTTGTGGGGCTGTGCTTGCATGTTGTTGAGTCTAGCAGGGAGAAGTCTGAGTATCCGAAGATATGGTAAAGACCAATAGAAAAGAGCGTAGGATATCACAATAAATGAAGGGGGTCAAATCCTTCCAAGAAGGGAAGACAAGAACCTCCACCTGGAAATAAAGGCATGGGCAAGAGGCCAACTTCTGATAGGAAGATCACTATTAGAGATCCTAATGTTCCTTCGTGGGCCCATGGATTCTATGCAGCTGTGCAAGTCTTTTTGGTAGATACACCCTTGGCAGCTCCTAGTGAGTCTGGTACTACTATTTTTTCTAAGGCGACTTCGGGTACTGAGACCCAGGACCATAGTGATGCACCGGGCACTGATGCCCATACAGATGGAGCGACTGTGTAGATAGGACCCCTCTTTACCTCCCTCCCTATCTTACCTTATTTCACTTTTGGATGTTTTTGTTTGCATTTGAGGACAAATGTCTTATTTTTGGTTGGGTGAGTCCCACCTTTTGTGATTTTATGACTCTTTGTTTTGTTTATATATTTGGGTTGTTATGCTTACAATTGTGTTTTGCACTGGTTTTAGCGATTGTTTGAGTTAGTGACTCCTTATGTTTTAATTGTAAATGATTTTTGACCTTTCCAAAAATTTCGCCCACTCTTGTTATGTACTTGAATGTGGCTATTCTTTAGCAAATTTGAGTCTCGTTTTTTATCAATACAGATGACTTAAATAGTGCTCGCAATTGATCAAACATGAATGTGCATCGTAGAGACCAAATGAAGTTACATAGACAATATGTGAACTCTTTGCATCTCGTTATGACTAGCCAATTATCAAATTGATTCTTTTGTGATTATCGTTGCACACTAGCAAAAATGTGAAGTCTTGTTTGATTTTGGTGTCGATGCCTTGTGTGATGAGCTTACTATGGACCATGCATGATAACACCTAGAATTTAACCCGTTGGTCCGGTCGGCTAAGTAAGGTTATCTCTTGATATGATCTTAGGCAACTTCGAAGAGTGTGAGCCAATTTGACATATACCTCTTTTGTGGCCTACCTTGTGAGTATGTGAACCTCTTTTGAACCACCCTTTAGCCTTACCTTTCTTTGGAAGAAACTTGATGAAAACATGACCTTTCTTAAATCCACTACCTATAATTCTCTTGATTTGTGGTTAATTGAATAGGTAACTTACTCCAAAAGCCTAAGTTGGGGGTGTGGTGAAAAGAGAAGGCAAGTCAAGAAGTGCAAGAGAAGTCTCCTTTAACCCATGGTGTGAGAAAAATGGAACCCCTCCATACAAAAAAAATGAGAAAAGAAAAGAATGAAAAAGGAAAAAAAGTTGTAGAATAAAATATAAAAGAAATGGGGTTTCCGAACAATCCACGGAAAGTGAATGATGAGATGACTTATGAGCACTAAAGAAAATAATGAAAGAAGAGGAAATGGAGTGTTGTGAGCACCACATTTCATGAGGATAAAATTCACTGAGCCTAAATAAGCATACCTTGCACTCAGCCTCATTACAAGCCTTGAAAAGACCTTTTTGATCTTGAGTGAGTTGAAGCAAATGTTGATTGGATAATACGAGCAAACCTATGGGTGAAAGCTTGCATTGTGTTTTTCTTTGTGAGTGTGAGTGTGAGCGTTGCATTTGATTCCGGAGCTTTAAATGATTGAACCATTGTGTGTGAATATAGAATCATTCTTTGTGTGAGGGCATTTGAATACCTTAGTTGAGCTTGAACTTGCATTTGAAGAAAGTATTGTGAGCTTGAGAATCTTTGATAATGGTGTGTCACAACTTGAGTCTTTGAGTATACAATTGATCCTTGCATGAGTAAGTTGAGTCTTGTATGTATATTCATGATTGAGTCTTGTGTAGCGCTGTTTGAGACATCCTTTTTGAACTGCTGAACTTGAGTTTTACTTGAGGACAAGCAAAAGTTTAAGTTGGGGNTAATTCTCTTGATTTGTGGTTGATTGAATAGGTAACTTAGGCCAAAAGCCTAAGTTGGGGGTGTGGTGAAAAGAGAAGGCAAGTGAAGAAGTGCAAGAGAAGTCTCATTTAACCCATGATGTGAGAAAAATGGAACCCCTCCATACAAAAAAAAATGAGAAAAGAAAAGAATGAAAAAAGAAAAAAAGTCGTAGAATAAAATACAAAAGAAATGGGGTTTCCGAACAATCCATGGAAAGTGAATGATGGGATGACTTATGAGCACTAAAGAAAATGATGAAAGAAGAGGAAATGGAGTGTTGTGAGCACCACATTTCATGAGGATAAAATTCACTGAGCCTAAATAACCATACCTTGCACTCAGCCTCATTACAAGCCTTGAAAGGACCTTTTTGATCTTGAGTGAGCTGAAGCAAATATTGATTGGAAAATACGAGCAAACCTATGGGTGAAAGCTTGCATTGTGTTTTTCTTTGTGAGTGTGAGCGTTGCATTTGATTCCGGAGCTTTAAATGATTGAACCATTGTGTGTGAATATGGAATCATTCTTTGTGTGAGGGCATTTGAATACCTTAATTGAGCTTGAACTTGCATTTGAAGCAAGTATTGTGAGTTTGAGAATCTTTGATAATGGTGTGTCACAACTTGAGTCTGTAAGTATACAATTGATCCTTCCATGAGTAAGTTGAGTCTTATGTGTACATTTATGATTGAGTCTTGTGTAGCATTGTTTGAGACATCCTTTTTGAACTGCTGAACTTGAGTTTTACTTGAGGACAAGCAAAAGTTTAAGTTGGGGGTGTTGATGAGTCCATGATTTAGACTCATTTAGGCTTTATTTTAATGAATTTAGTGTCTCAAATGCATATTTTGTCTCAAAAACTGATGTAAATCCTTGAGTTTCAGGTATTTAGAGTTAGATACAAAGCATGGACACTATGGAGCAAAAAGGAACAAAGCGGCTGAAAAGAACAAAGAAAAGAAGGCATGAGGATCGCCTAATCTATTAGGCGAGTCGCCGAATGGTCTTAACCTCGCCCAAAGTTCCAGTGTGCTGAGCTCCGAATGAAAAGATCAAGTCTGCGAGAAAAGTGAGCAGTCGGCGCATCGCCGAGTAGCTCTGCGAAGTAGTTCCCTATCGCCCAATGAATCAAAACGCGAAGAAGTTGAATGCAAAAGCTGAAAGGCGATAAACCAGACCAAAGGGTGGATCGCCGAGTGCATCGGCGATCCCGACTAACTGCACCGAGTGATCTTGCGCAACACAAATTTTCAAAAACTGTAAATACTCATTTATTTTTGTAGCTTTGTATCAAATTGTAGAGAATCATTACTGAGACTTAGAATATTTTCAGTTTTAGTTCTTAGAGTTTTTAGGTGACATTGTTCTTGAACTTGAAGATTTGAAGTGGGTATCCAAGAATATTCATTCTAGACTCGTTTGAAGTGAATATAAATCATACCCAGTTGATGTTATTTTGATTTGGTATCATTTTCTTCCCTTTCTCTATGTCTAGCTAAAACCCCAATTCTTGGGGTGTGACTTTGTGAATATGGGTTAAATTTCATGTTGGGTATTGCTTATTGTTTGTCTATTTGCTGTTTAAATGTGATTTCGTTTAGTAGTTGTGTTTGCACTTAATGAAATTGTAGTTGCAAATATGATTTCATCTTAGTGTTTTTGGCTTGCTCGAGAGAGAGGGATTTTAAAACTAAGACTACTAAATCGACAGTCGGTGGTTATTGGGTCGTCGTGGGTTCAACTCGAGAGAGAGAATCCTAGGCCTTCTCCCACACATTCAGCTCGAGAGAGTGAATGGGCTAAGGCGGAGGCTGCGCTTAAATGTTGCTACTCGGTGTTCGAGAGAAACTGAGTTTATTCTGGATAAGTAGCTCGAGAGTGAATTTACCCCCACTAAAGTCTTGCCTAGTTACAAATATTCAGCTATTTACTATCAATAACATTTACCCAATAGTATATTGTACCCCATATTCCTATCACATCCCAAGAATCCCATCTCCCTATCTCACATCTTTATATTTTTGCTGTTTTTGTCATTACTTGAATACAAATCCCCATTGATAATTGACATTCGTGTCAACCCTTTATATTTAATATGTTTTTAATCGTTAATGTTTATAGCTATGACTAACTAGAACTTGATTTTATTTTTCTATAAATTCTCAAAACCACTCCCTGTGGGAACGATCCTAACCCTTGGTTGGGTTATATCACTACACGCGATCGTTTGTCACTTGAACCGAAATAGTGTCAGTTGATTACTTCGAACATGATATAATGTCTCCTGGTTTGTGTCACAACCTAGCCTATATCATTGTTCGGATATTTGTCTCTATCACTGATAGGTATCCATTTCTTCCTTTCCCCTTGTCCCTGACCTTTTTTTCTGGACCAGTATAGTTTTTATTGACTTGTGCACATGAATGCCCCACTTTGACACATTTTTGGCAGAACAATGATTTCCATTTGAACTATATTTGTTGTTGTACTACTCATTCCTTAGGGTCACAAATTTTATCATTTTTGGCAGAGGTCTTGTAACATCTTGTTCAACTAATATTTTGACAAATGAGATTCTAGGTTGAGTTGTACATTTATCTGCATACAAAGATTTCCCTAGGCTACTTGTAATTTTACGCAGGACAGTTGGAGTCCAACAATTAAGGGGTAAGTTTTGAAGTTTAATCCATAATGCAATGGTGGTTAGAGTGTAAATAAATTAAATCATTGTTATTTTTCATTTATCTTTTTATTCAATTCAACATTATTACTTTGCAGGTGGTAATCATGTAAAAGATTCACATTTATTAAAAATACTAAATAAACATTACAAAATACTTGACAAATTGACTTATAATATGAAAAATAATAAATAAACATGACAATACACATTACAAATAGACTCATAATATGAAAAAATTAAGTAAAAATAAAAATTATTTTTTAGTTATCTTTAGATTCAATTAAACATTATTACTTTTCAATTGCAATGGAATAAATAAAAAGACAACAATTGTTGGAAATCATGATAATCATGTAATATATTCACATAATATAAAATAAATACATAAGTGTGATAATACCCGTGAAAAATAGAGCCATAACATGAAAACAATAAATAAACATGACAATATATGCGAAATAATAGACTCATAATATGAAAACATTAAATAAACATTAGAATACTCGTGACAAAAACACCCACCCACCTACTATAAATTACACAAATATTCCTCTTAACACGGCTCAGGCTTAATCATCAAACACATCTTATTTTATTCTTTATATTATTTTCTTTTGCAATGGAAAATGAGACCAAAAAAGGTAAGCAAAAGATTAAAATGAAGTTGATCCAATCTGAGAAAGCACGCAGTGTTAGCTTCTCACAAAGAAAAAAAATACATTGTTTCAGCAAGCAGGCAAGCTTGCAACTAGGTCTGGAGCGAATGTTGGTATTATACTTTTTTCACCAAGTGGAAAATTATGTTCCTATGGTTCCACAAGTATAGAAGAAATAATTGATAAGCTTTTTAAAGTGAAACTAGAGAATCGTCAACGTGATTATGCGGAAGGAAAATTAAATGGCTTTGAAGCATTGGAAGATCTCCATACGCAATTAGAAGCAATGAAGGAGAAAGAAAAAAAATTAATACTAATGCATAAATTATGCACTCTGGCTTAGAAATACCTCTAGATAAACACATGGAGGAGCAGAAGCTGGAATTAAAATTGCAGGTGGAGAAATTTATAGAAGAAACAAGAGGTGCTATTCTGACGAAGCATCTCAAATTTCATTTAAATATTATCCTGAGCCAGAAGAGGAGGACAATTCTTAAACTCTTCGTTATCATGGGGTTGGTAATTGGAGTTCTTAAAATTGAAATTTGCTTGGAGAAGATTTTATCAGCGTTTGAGACTTCTAAAATGGTCAATTCTCATGTTTATTATTAAGTCACACGTTTTAGTCTTCAATCATCAATTCATATGAGGTTTTAGACCAAAAACTAAAAGGTTGTTGAGTTTTTATGTTATTAAGTCAATTGTTTTTGTTTGTTTCATCTTTAGTCTCTAATGATGCTTTGTAGTGTCTAGATTGGTAAATCAATTGAAATCATTTATTGAACTAGTGAACATTATAAAATGATGAATCGAAGAAAATTGTCATGACCCAAAGTATACCCTAGACGTGACATGACGTATATGATCCTGAGATCCCCTACACAAGCTACTTGCCATATATACAACACAATATAACAGAAAATACAATAACTAAAGTAGGAAATCTCATATCATAAAAGAGTTTGATATAAAAGCGGAAGTTCAATCAAAGTCTTGACAAGAAAATCTAATACATCAAATAAGTGGTTAAAACGTAACACATGCACCACGTACAACATTATGAAAACTAAAACATAAGAAAGCAAAGCAAAGGTGACATGGTCCTCGGAACATGAGGACTCACCGAATCTTCATAGTCAAGCAATCAATCACTAGCCACGAGCGGGAGGGGGAGAAGCATCGGACCCTATATTATGAGACAATGTAGTAACAATTATGCATTAGTACATGGAATGTAAAGTATGAGGGACATACATAAGAACGTAAAAACATGATCATAAGGGAACATAAATGAAAACATGATACACATGACCAAGCTAAAACATAGTAAAACCTTGAAAGAAGAAACATGAATCGTGAACATGGTTAATGCATCTTAAAAGCATACTGAAAGCTTCATAAAACCTTTAAGAACAACTTAGTTCTTTTGTGGATATTTACTATTAACCGTCATAGATCACATGAACAACTTAGTTATAACGTGAAATCTTCTGTCTTGCTCCCACATCAAAAAGAGATGTCCTTACTTGCCAAGGCAAGGACCTTAAACTTCTAGCTTAGGTGGATCCACTAGCTATATATTTCTCAGACAAATCCTACTGAGCACATAGTTAGGGACAATGAGATTGCTACTACAGACCCGACCGTTACTAACGAAATAGCCTCCATCTTAATATCCTCTCAGTGCTAGGTAAAAATCCCAATGGAATAGTCATATTCATAAATATAGCATCATACATGAAAAACCACTACTGAGTTACTAATCCAAACTTAAATAATCATAGAAGAGCTCCTTAAATCATGAATCATGCCCATGTGAGAAAACCTTTCACCAATCATGATTTCTTTATATGTGAGAAAACCTTTCACAATTTTCATTGATATCTTAAAAACAATCTTTAGATCATAAAACATCATTTCATAAATCATGCATAAACTTTCATAAATCATCATTCATAAGTTCATATATTTCTTCATAAACTCATACCTTCATAAATTCCTAATCCAAAACATGAATAATGCATGGATTCATATAAAATCAAGTGGAAAACATGTAATTGAATCAAATTATTTATAAGACGAATAAAATAAAATAATTGAATCATAACAATTAAGACTCATGGAGAATTGGATGAAACCCTAACCAATTTTGATGAAATTGAATTTGGAGAATTGAGATCTTTTGGGACTGAATGGGTGAATGAAACTCATTGATGAATTCCCACATACCTTGATAATCAAAACCCAAAAGCAATGGAGGAAAAAGGAGACTTGAAGCTTGAACCCTAGATTTCTTCCTTGGACTTGAGAGATAATTTAAGAGGATGAACTTGGATAGGATTTGGGAATTTTGACAGAATGAGAGGGTTTGGGTAGATTTAGGAAGAGAAAGGTAGTTATACGACTTCGAATTAGGGTTAAAACGACATTGTTGCATTAAATACATAGGAAAAAGCCGAAATACCTTTAAGAAATAACTATTTGATGGACCCACAGTCTATAGAACATTCTACGACACATACTAGTCAACCGTACAACCAATTTTAGAAACCTAACTTCACTTTATTTTCAACGAAACCCTTCTACAGACTATGGTCCGTTGACCCCATCTGTAGTCCTCAACTTTGAGTCCAAATTCACTAAGTCAGGTTCTCTCCTACGGAACCATCATACGCCCTGTCGAACCTACTACGACCCGTCATGTTTACTCGTAGGTCAAACTTAAGAAACTTGAAATTCAAAATCCCAACTCCATGTCTACGATTCCCTTTTTATGACCTGTAGGACTTCCTACAATCCTACGTTAGTCTCGTAGATAACTGCTTCAGTAAATTTTCTGCACCTCTACTTTTCAACTTGAATTTCCAATTTTTTGAGGTGTTATAATATCTCCCCCTTGGAAACATTCGTCCTCGAATGAGACTCAAGCTAACATGAATAGAGTATGAGAGAAACTAACAACCCAACATGAATGCAAATTTCATCATAATGCACACAAGAATGGAGAATCATTCCAAGATAAATCATAACATCAAAAAATAAGTTTTTCGTGAACATGCATGCATATAGAAATATGAGAATGACTAAAATGCAGGAATTAGGAGGAACTAATTGATTTAAAATTTCAAGTACACCTCATCCAATTCTAGGTGTTCAACGATCGTAAATCAGTATAAAACTCAACTAAATGAGTTGGGATCAAATTCCACAGGGAGCAGTATGTGTTTCAGATTCAATTGGAAAGTATAAATGCAGTCAATTCAGTCATAGAAATAAAACTTATTGAATAAGGACATCATTCAAATCAAGGGGTGATACGATGTCAACTGGGGGTTTTGGTTTTGATTATCAACTACAAACAACAGTCACAAACAATAAGAATTAACAATAATGAGACGTAGACATATGGGTAATTGTAACTATTAGCAAATAACTAGATATTAGTGAGTAGGCTAAGCTATAGGGGAGGTAAATTTTCCCTCCAACAATTTACCCCGAATCAAGTGATTTCTCTTGAACATCAATAAACATGCAAAATAAAAGTAGCCCACACCGTAATCTATTCTCTCTCGAGCTGAATGTGTGGGATTGGGTTTAGGATTCACTCTCTCGAGCTGAACCCATGTCAACTCAACACCCACAAACCATCAATCAAAAACCTTAGTTCTAAAACCTCTCTTCGCAAGCAAAGAACACAAAGAAAGAACTGCATTTGCAACTACAATTCTTAAATTAAACCACAGTTAATGATTAAACTCACTTTTAAATAGCATTTAAACTAACAATTAGCAATACACATACGCTAAATCAGCCCATAATCACATAATTACATAATCACACCCCAAGAATTGGTTTTTTAGCTAGACATTATAAGAAAGTAAAAACAGTTACCAAATTGATTATTCATCAACTAGGTAGGAGTGATTTCTTCTTTACAATAGTCCAAGTTGATGAATCTCAAAGACCCACTTCTAATTTCTCAAAAGTGAATTTCTTCAATCGTTCAAAGCTTAGGAAAAACTCTCTCAAAAGTCTCAAAATTATTCTCTAAGTTCAAAAAGTAACCAAAAAGATTTCAAAGTCTGAAGATTCATACTAACTAAAATGTTCAAAAACGTATTTACAGTCGTCGAAAATAAGCTACGAGAGCTCAGTCGGGGAAGTAAGTCGGGCTTGCCGAACCACTCGGCGAACCGCCCTTTGGTATCTTTCATCACCCTTCTGCCTTGGTACTCCTCAAGGTCTGTAACTTTGGGCGATCTATCCAGGCTTCACGGAATCGCTCGGTGATCTGTCGACTGCTCATTTTCATGGCCAACTTGGTTCTTTCCTTTGGGGCTTGGCATACTAGAACTTTAGGCGGTCTGATAAGCCACTCGACGATACGTCGAGTGCTCTTGGTGATCCTCAGGTTCGCCTATCTTCATTTCTTCAACCTATTTTGTTCCATTTTGCCTGTTAGTGTCCTTGCTTTGTTCTTCATTTCATATTCCTAGAAATCAAGGATTTAACATCAGTTATTGGCACAAAAATAATCATTTGAGGATACTAAATCTATATAAACAAAGCCCTAAATAAGTCCAAATCCAAGACTCATCAACACCCCCAACTTAAGCTTTTGTTGGTCCTCAAGTAAAACTCAAGTTCAACAGTTCAAAACTGATGTCTCAAACAGTGCTACAAAAGACTCAATCATGAATGCACACAACAAGACTTAACTTACTTATGCAAGGATCAATTGTGCACTCAAAGATTCAAGTTGTGACTCACCATTATCAAAGATACTCAAGTTCACAATACTTACTTTAAATGCAAGTTCACGCTCAACAAAGGTACTCAAATACCCTCACAACAAAGATGATTCCATATTCACTCACAATTCTTCAACAACTTAAAGTTCCGGAATCACATACAACTCTCACGCTCACAAAGATGAACACATGTATGACTTCACCCATAGGTTTGCCCTTATTTTCCAATCAACATCTGTTTCAGCTTACTCAACATCAAAAAGGTTTTTTCAAGACTTGTAACGGGGCTGAGTGTAAAGGTATGGTCATTTAGGCTCAGTGGCTGCTATCCTCATGAAATGTGGTATGAACATCACTTTTCTTCCTTTTCTTCAGCATTTTTGCTCGTGCTCAAAATTCACTCCATTATTCAACTTCCAATGGAATACCAGACACCCCATTTCTTTTGCAACTTTCACAACTTATTCATTCTTCTTCTTTTGCAACTTTCACAACTTATTCATTCTTCTTCTTTTGCTTTCTTCTTTTTTTCCTTTTTTTTATATAGAGGGGTTCCATCTTTTTCAAAACCACTGGCTTAAAGCGGGATTTATTACACTTCTTGATTTACCTTCTCTTTTCGCCACACCCCCAACTTAGGCTTTTGGCCTAAGTTGGCTATTTAAACAAACTACACTTCATGAGGATTATGGGTGAATGGATAAAGACGGGTCATAATTACATCAAGTTTCTTCCAAGAAAAGGATAAGACTCAAATAGGGTTCAAGTAAGGTTCACACATCTCACAAGGTTGGCCACAAAAGAGGTATATTGTCAAATTATTTCACTCCTCAAAATTGTTGCCTAAGATCATTTCAAGAGCTTGCATCACTTAGTCAATCGTACCAACGGGGTAAATTCAAGGTGTTATCACACAAGGTTCAAAGTAAGCTCATCACTCAAGGCATTGGCACCAATATCAAACGAGACTCATTTGAGCTAGTGTGGAATGTTCATCACAAGAGACTCCATTCGATAACCGACTAGTCACAACGAGATGCAAAAAGTCCACATATTGTCTATGCAACTTCATTTGGTCTCATCATAGCCGCACATTCATTTTTGTTCGATTAAGAACACGATTAAAATCATCGGTATTGATCATAATCGATACTAAAATTTGCATAAGAAAAGCCACATTCACACAAAACAAGAGGTGGCAATTTTTTTCAAAAGGGTCAAAAACCATTTTCATTTCATAACAAGGAGTCATAAGCTCAAACATCCCCAAGATAAGATCAAAACACAGTTTAAAACACAAAACCCAATATATACATAAGAGGTAGGTATAGAAATACCTCACCCTACCACAAATAAAAAACAGTTGTCCTCAAATGCAACACAAATAATCAAAAGTCAATAAAAATGACAGAGAGGGAGGTAAAGAAGATTCATGTCTACACAGTTGCTACATCTATTGGGGCATCAATGCCAAGGGTCACACTCTGATCTTGGGCATTAGTGCTAGTGTAACAGAAACACTGGCTCCACTAGAGCCTGTCATGGATGTATCTGCCAATGAAATCTGCACGACTGAATCCACCATTGCCTCCTCAACCTCTTTAAGGCCCTCATATGTGGTCTCCTCTTGGAGATCAAGTTGGTCCTCATTCATCTCTGCCTCAGACTCAACAGCAGCCACCTCCTCAGCTCGAACCTCATCTCTGGTGGTAGCTAAAGACACGTCTGCATCAGTTGGCATGTAGGGGATCTCCACAGTCCCAAAAATAATCGACATATCTATGGACTTCAGCTTATTCACGTCCTTTCTCAACTCAACAATTGCGGCATTTAAGGCCGTCACCTCACCAGTGGCTCCCTGGCCTCGCTCACACACCTCTATCCTTGCCGCGAGGGCATCAATAGACACATTAAGAGGTGTCACAGCAACATTGAGGACTCTCTCAATCATCCCAGGGATTGTAGCCTCTATTATGGAGGCACACCTATCAACAGAATGGTCTAGATGCCCCATCCGTAGTATCGCAGCCTGAGTGAGTGGAGGTCGGGAGGCAATAGCACTAGCAGCAGACCTAGGAGGCAGGGGAGCAGTAAAAGCACTCTGAGTCATGGAAGGAACAACACTAGATATACCTGAAGGCCCAGGGGACGGAGTAGGCAATACTGCCTTTTCAGGTAAAGTCTCAATGTCCACAGTTGGGGAAGAATCCATCAGGGCTACTTTCTTCCTCTTCGACTCATCCTTCAAGTACTCAACCTCAATGCGCTGGATATCGGTAGAGGAGGTGGGAATCACTTCCACAATCTTCTTCTCATTGTGGGGCACTCGAGCTCGTTTGCATAATTCGGTGATCAACACCGGGAACAAAAACAAAGTTTGACACTACATGGCCCTCATGGCCATTTCTTGGCCTATGATCATACCCAAGTTTAGCCTTGTCCCATCAATGATGCGACCAAGATAGGTTGTCTTCGTGTGGCGAAGGATAGACTCATTCTGGGACGGCATGATAGAACTGCTAATGAAGCCAAACCAGTACCTCACTACTACATTGAGGTCTTTCTTTTCTATAGGCGCTCCAGCCTCGATCTACCTAGGAGTACCGTCAGATAACATAGGGGCCAACCACTTTTTCATAGTCTCCAATGATTTTGTCTTGATCCTGTATTGATAGTCATTCTCAATATTATCTGTACACTCCAGAACTACATTGATATCATCACTATCACACTTCGCTTTCTTGCCCCTACAACCACATAATCAACCGGCTTGAATGTAGTAGTCTTCCTCTTCCCTTGTGGCACTAGAGCCCCGTAAGCAGTGTAAAACTCCCGAACCCAATTAGGAATGTAAGGGCCACGGGGTTTTGTGAATATCTTGAACTTATGGGACCTCAAAGTGCACCAGATCTCTGGATATCTGTCTATCACTCCTTCTGTAGACAACTTCTTCTCCTGTATGATCGTCCTCAGTCTCTCAACCTTTAATCTGTTCATAGATCGGGGAGGAGGACCATGAGTAGGTGGTGCTGGGACTACAACCTGATTTGGACAGGAGGAAGAGTGGAGGTCTCAAGCATCCTGATCTTAGACGGATCATGCATCCTCTTGGAGCGCAACTGAGCACTATGGGCCAATAGTAACTGCTCATCATCTGGCTCAGAGATGTCTGCCTAAGGGTCTTGGTGATCTCTCTCACTCTCGGAGGTGGTGAGGTGAGTAGCATACATTCCCTCGCTATCAGAGCTGACCTACGGTGACTCAAGAACAGGCGCCTTTCCCATTCTTTTACCATTCCCACCTGTGGTAGGGAGTTTTGTTGCCTTTCTTTTGGATGCAGCTGCATCCTCATTAATAGTGATTCCTCTTGCCTGCTTGCGGGGCGACATGGCTCGTCCTGCTACTTTTGGCCTAGCCATATCTGCAAAATACATCGGGAAAAAGTTAGAAACAATCCAAGAAAAATGCAGAAAATAGGTTGTAGACAGATTCGCCGAACAAATCGACGAGTCGCTATGGTGAGCCAGATCGGGCTCGCCGAAAGGACTGGTTCAAATATTCCCCAGAAAATAGACAAGTCGGCAACATGCAGGGCCTTTCGACGAATCGCCGACATCACTCAGTGAGCTCAGACTAGCTTGCCGAAAGTTACAATGTGTTTTAGAGATTAGGGGCGCAGAAAGGGCGATCCAGGGATACTTTCGATGAGTCGCCTAGTGAACTCGGCGAGCTCATGCTTCTCGCCGAAAGTTACAGAATCAAATCTAACCAAAACATGCAATAAAGGGCGATCTAGGGGATATTGGCGAACCGCCGAGTGGTTCGGCGAGCTCAACCTAGCTCACCAAACTTCCCAACGTGTCAATTTTTTACCCTTCTTCCTGAAATCAAACCCGCAGCCCCTGAAAACAAAATCAAACAACACACTCATGCAATTAACTAAGACCCATATGACCCATGCCACCGGGGTACTCAGAATTCCCTCGGTTTGGCCAAAATTGTCCATTTAACGACTTTTGCCTTTAAGAATGGCATCAAACGCTCCATCATTGGGCAAAGTACGTCATTTAGCATAATTGGGGTTACTCAAACTTCACCCGACTAGACCCAACAAAAAAACACCACAACCTAACAATTTTTTGATCAATTTTAGAGCACAAAATGCTGGAAATCAACAATATAAGCGATTTAAGCACATTTCGAAACTAGAACAGGCAACTAGCACACAAGTACAATTTCAGAACAGGCCCATCACACATCAATCAAGATTTAAACAAATGCATTCAAGTTCAACCACAATTTACGAGTTTGGGGTTCAGAAAACCAACCCTTAAGCCAAAATACGAATTTGTAAAGCTAGGCGGCAATGTATTCCAACTCCGAGCACGAGATCAAAGAGCAAGAAATGATAATAACGCAAGGATATTGAAAATCTAAAGTGCGGGTGTGATTGTATGAAGTTAAAAACGAGGGAATATGAAAGAGATTGAAAGTTTAAACCTTTGGCCTTTCAAAACCATAAAATTCGCGGCCCATCGGCGATATTAGTCTTCTTCGCAGAATCACTCGGTGATTCACCGAGTGATAACTTACCTCGTCGAATTTTACAGGACCTCCAGTTAATTTGGGGGTCTAAATGGTGGACAAAGTCGGGCTCGCCGACATGTTCGGCGAGTCGCCGACTCATTCATGGGCCTGCCGAGTTTTACAGACTCCAACTTGATATTTTCTTGAGTCCAACGGCGGTCCAAGTCTGGCTCACCGACCTCTTAGGCAAGTCGCCAACTGGACTCATGTCTCGCCAACTTATATTTTCAAACACATTCCACTTTTCCACCTGCACAATTAACACCCATTATTCAAAATTAAAACACAATATTAAAAACTTGGGTTACCTTCCAAGAAACGCCTTAGTTAATGTTATGGCACGACGCAAGTACCCACTCAAGCTTTATTTTTGGGATTTTCTATAGTATCACTAGGCAATCCCCCTTGTTGTCTTGGTTAAGATGTGAAGAAATTTGACCCATTTGGGTCTCCAAATGCTTGATAGAGACGGAATGAGAGGTCACCATCTGGCCGAGAGTCGATACATCTTCCTTCATTTCCTTCAACACTTTATCGGACCCTTCAACCTTGTTTGAGAATACTTGAGAGCATATCCTTAGCCAGCCACCCTCAGAATCTTAGGGTTTTTGACACTCATGGGGAGGAACATACCTATCCTTCTTCCCTTCTCGTTCCTTCCAGGTGGGGTTACGATCACGCCACTCTCTGTCACGGTCTCTCTAGCCCTCGTCTCTATTCCAACCTTGCTTACCACTTGGCCTTGGGTAGTTTGCACGATAGCCTCCTCATTGGTTGGCTAGGAAGTTCATTTTCTCATTGTACAACACTTTAAATTTGGCCTCTTCGGGGTTTACACCACCAACACCGACAACATTAACACGCCTATTACCAGTACCCATGACGTTCTTGGCTAAGATGTCCAGCTGGGTCATCATCTTTGACATGTTTTGGTCTCTCTCTTGATCTTTTTCCATCTGTACCTTTGTCAATTTGTACGTAAGTCTAGAAGTTGGGTTGCTATCACATAAGGTTGTTGCATTAAACCTCCCAGAGAAAGTTGATTAGCCACCCCCTTGTTCACTGAGTCGAGGCTTCTGTAGAAGTATTGCAACAGTACATTGTCGAACAATCCATGAGTTGGCCATTGCAGCACCATCTTCTTAAACCTTAGCCAAGTCTCATGGATTAGGTCACCTCCAAACGCTTGAAGCTTTGAATGTTGTCCCGAATAGTCATCATCTTCGAAGGAGGGAAAAATTGCACTTGGAATGCGGTAATAAGTTCTTCCCTCGAAGTGATAGAATCTCTTGGCAACTCAGCCAACCACTTGCATGCTTCTCCCATTAGAGAAAATGGGAACAATCTCAGCCGGACCGATTCTTGAGATATGTTCTTAAAGGAGAACGGTCCGCAAACATAAATAAAATTCTGTATATGCTCATGGGGATCCTCATGAGCCAACCCACCAAACAAACCTTTCAATTGCAAAAGCTGCAACATGGTGCTTGTAATGTGGAAAACAATGTTTCCTTCACCTGGAGGCAGCGAATGGCACCAACACCACCCATTTGATTAGGGTCATTGACATTCGGGTCATTGACATCATTGAGATTCCCGATGTCATCTTGGTGGCCCACTTGGCTACATTGCTATCATTTACCCTCATTTCCTCTGTTCAACAAGCAACAGAAAAACCAAAACTAAAAATAAGTAGATTCAACTATAACCAACAAGAACACAATTCAACTTCACCAAAAGAATTTCAAACAACACCACTCCCCGGCAGTGGCACCATTTTGATTTAATGTTTCAAGCACACCTCATCCAATTCTAGGTGTTCAACGATCGTAAATCAATATAAAACTCAACTAAATGAGTTGGGATCGAATCTCATAGGGAGCGGTATGTGTTTCAGATTCAATTGGGAAGTATAAATGCGGTCAAATCAGTCATAGGAATAAAAATTATTGAATAAGGACATCATTCAAATCAAGGGGTGACATGATGTCAAATGGGGGTTTTGGTTTTGATTATCAACTACAAACAGCAGTCACAACCAATAAGAATTAACAATAATGAGACGGATTCTTGGGATGTGATCGATTATAGGCAAATATAGACATATGGGTAATTGCAACTATTAGCAAATAGCTAGATATTAGTGAGTAGGCTAAGCTATAGGGGAGGTAAATTTTCTCTCCAACAATTTACCCTGAATCAAGTGATTTCTCTCGAACATCAACAAGCATACTAAATAAGAGCAGCTCACACCTTAATCCATTCACTCTCTCGAGCTGAATGTGTGGGATTGAGTTTAGGATTCACTCTCTCGAGCTGAACTCATGTCAACTCAATACCCATAAACCATAAATCAAAAACCTTAGTTCTAAAACCTCTCTCTCTCGCAAGCCAAGAACACAAAGAAAGAACTGCATTTGCAACTACAATTCTTAAATTAAACCACAACCGTCGCCTCTTCAATTGAAAGGTTTTCTTTAACTCCCAAACCTTCCAAAGGTATAGTGGACGTCAAATCTCCAACACACTTTTTCAACAAGGAGACATGAAACATCGAATTTACCGATGTTAAATCATTAGACAACTCAAGTTCATATGCAACTTTGTCAATACGCCTAAAAAGTTTATATAGGTTCACATAACAAGGACTAAGATTTTCTTTCTTTTCAAATCTCATTACACCCTTCATGGTTGAAATTTTCAAATAGACCCAATCGTCAACATCAAATTCAAGTTATCTTCTTCTAACATCGGCATAAGATTATTATCTACTTTAAGCCATTTTCAACCTTTCGCGAGTCAAACCTTCTTCATTGCCTCATGTACCAAATCAGACCCTATAAAAGTAACCTCACAAACTTCAAACCAACATATAAGAGACCTATTCCTACCATAGAGAGCTTCAAACATGTCATCTTAATGCTAGACTGATAGTTATTATTATAAGTAAACTCAATTAAAGGTAAATGATCATCCCAATTACCGTTGAAACTAATCAGACAAGCTCTTAACATATCTTCTAAAGTTTGAATAATACACTTGGCTTGTCCATCGGTCTGAGGGTGGAAAGTCATGCTAAGTTTCACTTGGGTAACAAGACATTTCTAAAATGACCTAAAAATTGAGACTTAAATTGAGTGTCACAATCGCAGATAAAAAAAGGGTACTCCATGCAACCTTATCATTTCCCGAATATAAAGCTTGGTGTACTCTTCCACTGAAAATAAAGTCTTAACGGGAAGAAAATGAGTCAATTTCATCATTTGGTCCACAATAACTCTAACGGAAGCAAACTATCGACGAGTGCGAGTTAAACCCATAATGAAGTCCATATTCAAATCTTTCCACTTCCATGTAGGAATGCTAATGTTTTGAGCTAAACTACCGGGTTTCTGATGCTCAACTTTCACTTGTTGACAATTAGGACCTTTAGCTATGAATTACACAATGTCCTTTCTCATTACATTCTACTAATAGACTTCCCAGAAATTATGGTACATCTTGGTGGCTCTCAGGTGAATAAAATATCGAGAACGGTGAGTTTCTGTCAAAATCTAGTTTCTCAACTCGTCAAC
>NC_064288.1:48279674-48329037 GCF_019186545.1 Solanum stenotomum
CGAATGCTAAATAGATTCTACGAAATGCGAAAACTAGTGAAAAAGAAGTTTTTATCGTTAGAAAGATATGATTATACTCGTAAAGGAGGAACTTGAAAAAGGTCAAGAAGGTAAAGATTTATAAGAGTAAATTTTGGCACGGGTCTATAAAGTTTTAACGGGCAAAAAAAATATCACACCTAATGATAAACAATTATGCCAATTTTTTAAAAGTAAGAAGAAAATTCTTTAAGCAAGTTGCGAATATTGAGAAGATCAAAGGAAATAAATCAACATTTTTAAAATTTTGAAGGAAGAAAGTGAGTTTTTTGTAAAATATTACCTAAGAAAATTTTAAACAAGGTCATTAAAAATTTGCATAAGCCTAAAATAATTATGTGCCTAATAGATGCTTTAGATTTATAAAAATGCACTAAACATGGAGATATTAATATAAAACTAAATAAATTATGATCACAACATAAGAATTTGTAAAAATACAAATATATCAATTAAAGAATAATATAAAGGCAGCATAATTTCTCTTCTGAAAGAATAAGGAAAAAAAAACAAAGATGATGTTAGTAATAATCAATTAAATCATGTTGCAAATAAATTCATATAAGCTACGTAACAAGTAAGCAAGCAAATATTTATAAAGCACAATAATGTGCCCTAATATACAGGGGACCTCTTTATGCCAGAGGTAGGCCTAACGTGTATTTGAAAAATAAATGTGTCAAGTATGTCATTCCAATGCTCTTTAATTAATTAAACGAATCTATTCCCAAAGTTAAATACAAAAATAGCCTTAAGCTTTATTACATCTCAAAAAAAGAACAAAGAAATAAAGTTCTTCATCGCATCTACGCATCTTCTTCCCATGGCATGCTCGTGGTTTAATCTCCATAGGCCAAAACTTGTGATCTTCATAGCTATCTTCATCACAAAAGAGTTAATGCCCTCCCTGCTAAGTTTAATTAATTTAGAACCAACGGTCCATATTTTGGCACAACTATTTTTCAAATAATGCACACATAAATGATAGGAGTCACTCGGGGTCGTGAACCCACTTGGACTTTTGGATAAAGTTGACTAATGAACTTAATACACCAAGGGTATTAAGCTTCTTAGGTTTACATGATGCATGTACCGTAAAAGGTGTTGGTTTAGCTCTATCCTAGGTTAATTAAGAGTGGGTTTAGTAGACACAAGGTTCTCGAGTGGACAACTCGAGTGAGAAGGCTACGCGATCACACGGAAAAAGATTCGGACACCCCGCGCATATGCCAACTCTCCTAAATTTTGGGATTTTGAAGGACATTTGCGGGTGTGGAAAACACACCTCGCGTGCACGTGTGATTGTGTGAATTTTCCAGAATTTGAGAAAATATGAACGGAATGACAATTTATATTAAGCGGTAACAATTTATATAAAGCAGTAATAAATAAGCAGTTTATATCATATAAGCATGATGAATAAAATATTTAAGCAATTAAAATAAACAAACAATTAAAAAACACAAGCAACTACTAAAAATCTTAATTATTAACTTAAGTCTGTTATGGTTTCGAACATAAAATCCCCAGTGAAGTCGTCAAGTTGTTATACCGCATTTTAACTCGAGGTCAAAATGTGTACAACATATTGGTGATTTCCAAATTACTAACTAACTTAAGAAGTCGCCACCTAATTATTACAGTGAATTAGGACACCTAAATATTTAACTAAGTAATACTAAAATTGACTTCAATTAAGGTCTACTAGCTTAAAAGATTCTAGGTAAGAGTTCTAGTTATCCTAAAGGGAAGGGGTAAGACATCCTTTAAGATCCGTTAAAGACGGTTACTGGCCAAACTTAGATTAATTAATTTTAATAGAAAGATATGAGTGCTAAATATTAAGTGATTGAATAACCAAGTTGGAAAACATTTTTTATTTTAAAAGCTCTTTTGCAATTTATTAGAATGAAAAAGATTTAAGAAAGAGTAATTTCTTTAGATCAATTTAGACAAATCCATGGCTAAAAATAAGTAATTAAAAGAAATAGACACTTGCTCATTGACCGACAAGGTGCTCTCGTTAGAAAAAGTTTTAGAAAAATAAGAGTTTAGAACAACAAATTTTCCTTGTAAGACATTGTCAAGTTTGAGCCAAACTTAATAAATCTAGTGAGTTTAAAATGGCGCAAAAAGATGTATTTTTTATAAAAGGTTTGCCAAATAAAGTTTATAAAAGGTAAAGTAACTAATAAATGTTTGTTTCTAGCTAAAGATATCCAAACCCAAACATCTATATTATGTTACCTATTTGAGAATTCAAAAATAAAACATATTCAAGTCACATAAGCAAGTATAAAATATAAAGAAAAATAAATAAACAAGTTAATGCTAAAATATATAAATAGCCATGAGTGACTCCAAGTGAGGCTCGCTTGTTTTGCTTGCCATTCGGAATAATAAAAATGTAGTGAAGACTCCATGTGCGGGTATGAGGGTAACGTCAAGTCTATAAAACTTGAAATTTGCTAGAGTCTTGAATCAAGACTCAATTTTGCTCCAAAGTGTACATGTAAAGAAAGTAAAAAGAGATTAGTAAAGCAATCCAACCTTACTCGATATTGAATAAACTAGCTATAGAATCGAGTTAAATAGCGCCAATGAATATACTACCCAAAATGTGAAAAATACACAAATGCCGAATAAAGCTCAAAGTCACTACAACAACAACTTTTAATTCATATTCAAGTTACAAAGGTACTACTTCTTAAAGACTTGGATAAAAACTTATGCATAAATTTTCTGATTTTAAAATGCCATATATATAAACTTAAAGGGGAACAAACCTATATATCTATAAGTACAAATATACTAACAGAGTAGAAGAGATGACTTAAACTCATGCATTGTTATTTTTCTTTTCTTTTTAAAAAAGTTACAGGTAATGCATCTGTAATCCAAATGGTGCACATATAATATACATATTTGATCAAATATAAAAATAGATCATTTAAGCAATCCCCTTTTTTATACACACGAATGCATATATATATATATATATATATATATATATATATATATATATATATATATATNCGAGCAAGCTGAAAAAATAGAATTTCAGCCAAGATAAAAAAGGGATGCAAAGGCAATATTTAGAGCAAAGAACAGTGGTTAGAAGTGCTATGGAGGCAGGAAAACTTCTTGTTAAAAATGAGTGCAAAGGCAATTATCAATATCCAAAAAAAAAAATCCTCTCAAAACAAGTGGAATGTGTCGGTATTTATAGCAATGAACTACGGTTCTTGGCTCAAGTTTGGGCGGGATTTTAAGAAACAAAATAGTCGTTTGAATTTTGAAATCTCTACTTGATGATCCTTTCACTGAAATCTCAAAAGTTCTTTGGCATTTTCTTGACCAAATTAAAGAAGAGAGATGTAAATGAGGGGAGGAAGAAAGGGACGTCTGCCATTGTAGAAGAAAAAGATGAAAAATTTTACCAAAACAAGGCTGGTGATTTTTGTCCTTGGTTGAGGATTAATGGAGTCTTCTCCAAAAGAGGAAAGGGGAGAAGAAAACGTAAGGGGCAGATGGGTAAGTGTTATTAGGTTCAGCTGATGATTAAAATGTTGGGTTGGGCCTATATTTGGGCTATTTTGGACAAATTTTGATATAAAATATGGGCTGAAATGTTTTGGTCTTATTTGAGGCTTTTGGGCCGAATTTCTCACCCTTTTTCCTTTCTTCTTTTAAATTATTTTGGGCTTCTAAATTAATATCTAATATAATATAATATATATATATATATATATATATATTAAAAAATGATAACGAATGATTTGCATAATAACATATCAATATTACAACCTTACACTAATATAAAGTACAACTACAAAAAATAAGATTTTATAATTAATTAAATAGGTTAGAAACTTGAGAGAAGGCGACAACAAATAACTATTTTAAGAAAAGAAGGTGTAAAAGTGACAATAATCATTTCGATAATAAACACATAATTTTAGTAGATAAATAGTCATAATAGTAAAAATAATTGTGAAAAAGGATTATTTTATATGTTATAAAATTAGAAGCTCGAAAACAATAAATTAGAAGAAAAAAGGGTCAAAAATTGGGTGTCAACACATATTAATTAAATCCATGAATGTTATTGGGGCATTAGTCAAACCAAAAGACATCACCAAAAACTCATAATGATCATACCGTGTTAAAAAGCCATTTTTGGAATGTCATCTTCCTTCACCCTCAATTGATGATAACTCGACCGAAGGTCAATCTTGGAGAAGTAATTCACACCTTGGAGTTGATCAAACAAATCATCAATCCTTGGAACAGGATACTTATTCTTTACAGTAACTTTATTCAATTGCCGATAGTCAATGCACATTCTGAGGGAACCATCTTTCTTTAGAACAAATAAAAATGGAGCACCCCATGATGAGATACTGGTCTAATGAATCCCTTATCCAATAAGTCTTTCAATTGATCTTTTAATTTGTTAAGTTCTGTCAAATCCATATGATAAGGAGAAATAAAGATACGATATGTATATGGGAAAAGGTCAATACCGAAGTTTATTTCTATTTTGGGAGGAATATCGGGAAGATCATCAAGGAACACTTTCAAAAACTCATTTACAATTGGAACTGACTCAAAAGTAGGGGTTTCATAATCCATATCCCTAACTCGAGCAAGATGATAAATGCAACCCATAGAAATTATTTTCCTATCTTTTAGGCAAGATATGAACTTCCCCTAAAGAGTACAATTTACCCCTTCCCGTGAAATAATAGGTTCATTCAAAACCTTAAATGTGACCGATTGAGTCCTACAATCTATGGAAGCATAACATGCATGAAGTCAATCCATCCTAAAGAATAACGTCAAAATTTTACATATCAAGCTCTACAAGATCAACATGGGTGACTCTATAGGAAACAAAAACAAGGTTATTTCTATAAACTTTTTTAGCAACAATAGAATCACCTACAGAATATAGATAGAAAAGGAATTAGAAAGAATTTCAAGACCAATATCAAATCTCATGGCCACATAAGGAGTAACAAATGACAATGTAACACCCAGATCAAGCAAAGCATACACATCAAAATGAAAGACTTCCAACATATCAGTCACAACATCCAGAGAACCTTCATGATCCTGTCGAGTGTGAAAAGCATAGAACATATTCTGACGAGGAGCACCCAAATCGGAACCATTAGGCTGAGCTTTCCTACTATCCCTTTCCTTAGTAGCAAACGCCGGACAATCTCTCATCGTGTGACCACTATTTCCATAACTAAAGCAATCATCTATATCGGCTAAATACTTCCCCGAGTGACTCTTGCCACACCTTTGTAAAGCAAGAGTAGAAGATCCATTACCGCCACTTTCTTGAGGCGTAGGGGTTTGACACCCTATTCTTGTTGAACTTATGGGATATAGCATTGGAAGAACCTTGAAAAAAAAACTTTTGTTGGAATCGATGACGATCATGTCCACCGGATCTAGAATGAGAAAGTCAACATCACTGATCCTTGCCTTTTGCTCTTCGATTGATTGGGTGTGTGTCATCAAGCGAGATGTATCCATAACCTTAATCACCATGGCGCCCTAGAGTCGGCAACCATAGTCGAAGCATACTTAGCCAATTGAGTGAACTTTAAAGCATACTCATTCACTCTCATATTTCCCTGTCTAAGATTAATGAACTCAAGCACCTTCGCTTCCCTCATTTAAAGGGGAAAGAAACAATTGAGAAACACTCATTTGAATTTCTCCCAATAAAGAGGACCCACATCAATAGCCCTCTTTTCCTTCCATTGTTTGAACCAAACTTGAGCAATACCCTTAAGTTGATAAGCGATCAACTCCACTTTTTCCATTAGTGGCACTCTCATAATCTCCACCATCTTATGCACGTCATCAATGAACTCTAGAGGATCCTTATAGACTTTCGACCCATGAAATTCTGAAGGTTTTATCGAAGTAAGTCTCTTATCCTTGTTGTCGTTGTACCCACATTTGGGTTCGCGGGACTAAAAACTTCTCTATTAGCTTAGGCCGTCATAGCTTGAGCCAAGACTTAGAAAGCAGCTCGGAACTCTACATGAGTCATTTGTTTGGCCAAGAGAAACCTCAGGCTCCACATTCTCACCCGCATTCCTTATCATACAAGCTCTTTGAGGAGTCATTTCCTTAAAAGCATCGGATAAGAGTTAGGAGAAGGATGACATTTATAGAGATGGACTCTATGGCATGACTTTAAAGTAGTGAAAGAAGTGAAGTTTCCAAAAAACCTCATAGCCTCCTATTCATAAATATGACGTGCTTCACTCTTATGAACAAGACTCTACTTGACACTGCTTGTCGGACATCCTAAGACGTTTATAAAATCTTGTGCTCTAAATACCAAGTTTATCATGACCCAAAGTATACCCTAGACGTGACATGATGTATAAGACCCGAGAGGTCCTACACAAGCCACTTGACATATATTTAACACAATAGACTATAAAAAAGGAATACAATTAAGTAGAAAGTCTCATATCATGAAATAGGTCAAAACATAGGTGCAGAACACTAACTTTATTCTAACAAGTCAATCTAACCAATATAAGAGTGGTTAAGACGTAATCCATACAATACGTACAAAGTCTTAACAAAACAAAATAAAAGCATTAAAAGTCTTCATGGTATTGCCCTTGCAGTATGAGGACTCACCAATCCAAAACAATGGAGCACAATCCGGATCTAGCCACAAGCAGGAGGAGGAAAAGCGTCGGACCCTATATTATAAAATAATATAGGCACAAGTATGCATTAGTACTCAAAATGTACTAAGTATGGGGAAATGCATAAAAACATGAACATGATCATATGGAAAATTAAACATGATATGCATGACCAAGCTGAAGCATGAGTAAAAAGCCTTTAAGAAATCGTAAGTCATAAACAAAATCAATGTATACTTTAAACATAATGAAAGCTTTCGTAAAACCCTTAGAAGGTAACATAGTTCATTTTGTGGGATATTTAAGACCATGTGAGCTATAATATGGAATTCGATGTAACCCTCACATAAAAAATGGGATCCTACTTGCCAAGGTAATCTCTGTAACTTTAATTCATATGATATTTGTGGATCCACTAGCTAAGTCACTAAGACAATCCTACGGGGCACACAGTTTGGGACAATGAGATTACTTCTAAAGACCCGACCTCTACTAACGGGAGAGCCTCCATCTCAAAGTCGTCTTGATGCTAAGTAAAATTCCAATGGAAAAAACAAAGTCATAATCATATTATAATACTTGGAAATGCACATTTTAACTACCAATCCAATCATAAGTCATCATAGAGTAGCTCCTTTAAATCACAATTCATACATACGTGAGAAAACTTTTCACAAATCATGATTTCATAAGTATGTGAAAACCTTTCACAATTCATTCATACTTATATTAAAATCATCCTTAGTTCACAAAATATCTTTTCATAAATCATGCATGGCTTTTCATAAAATCATAATTCATATCTTCATAAGCTTTCTTCATAAATTCATCATCAAAATCATGAATGTTGCATGGGTCCATAGGAAAGCAATTGAAAAATATGTAATTGTATCAAATATGCATTATAAGACTTAAATTGAGCAATTTAATCAAGGGACAAAGGGCAAATATACGCCCAAACTATCGCAAAATGGTATGTAGATACCCTCCGTCATACTTTTGGGACATTGGTGCCCCTGTCGTCCAAAAACTAGAGCGTATATACCCTTCACTCTAGCAGAAGACTAAATAGGGACACGTGGTGCAATCTTATCCATCGGGTCAGCGGATAAGATTATGACATGTGTATGTCCGTTAGTATAAAGGGTATATATGTTTTAGTTTTTGGATGACAGGGGCACCAATGTCCCAAAAATATGACGGAGGATATCTACATACCATTTACGATAGTTCGGGGGTATATTTGTCATTTTTCCCTTTAATCAAAATCAAATAAGACTCATGAAGATTATATGAAACCTTAATCAAATTAGGTGAAATTAAATTGGAGGCTTGAGAATATTTTGGGACCCAGTGAATGAATGGAACCCATTGGTGAATTCCTACATACCTTAGTAATCAAAGCCTATCAAAATAAGAGAGAAGAAGAGACGTGGAGTCTGGAACCCTAGCTTTCTTCCTTGAACTTGAGAGAGAATTGGAGAGGATGAACTTGGGATGAGAATTGGGGATTTGAGAGAATGAGAGGGATTGGGTATTTTAGTAGTTGAAAGGTAGTTATAGGTCTTAGAATTAGGATCAAAACAACGTAGTATAGGCATTAAATGCATTGGAAAAGACCCAAATACCCTTAAGAATTAACTGTCGGAAGTGATCTGTGGTTGGGACCTACAATCTGTAGACCTATCTATGACCCCTACTGGTCAACCATAGAACCAACTTCAGAAACTCAAAAATTCATCCACTTCTCACGGAACCATTCTACGGTTTGACCAATTTCCTATGGCTCTTAAAGCTAACTCGTAGAATCCAATTTCAAGCACAAAAAATCACTAAGTTTGAAACCCTTCTATGGAATCCATCTACAACCCGTAGAACTAACTACATCCCGCCCTGCCCATTTGCAGGTCCAACATTTCCAAAAACTCAACTCAATTCAACGACTTATTTCCTACGGCCTGTAGGACTCCTACAGTTCGTAGCTAGGACATATATTTCCTGAACCAGTGCCAAAAATTGAACTCTCCCTTCTCAATCCAACTTTTTAATTTTCGAGGTATTACAATTATGGTCTGGAATCCATAAGCAGTAGATCCAACTATGGGTCGTAGTTAGGCCTCGTGAAAGACTTCCGATAGTTTTTAATTAAGGATAATATTTTAGTCTTCTCCCATTCTTTCTAAGCCTAAATCTCGATGTTTTGGAACCCAATTAAGTTTATTATTAGCGTTCTACCTTAGAATTATTCTCATTACTTTTCCCAAGACTTAGGGCAAGGATCAAGAAGAACAACCTCTTATCTAAATTTGAGTTAGCATGGTTCAACTAGGGTATCAATCTCAAGATTTACTACATTCTAAAGTTCTACTTACTCTCTTATCATAAATTCTTGATTTTGTTGTGGGTATTTCAATATATTATTTATGGGATGATTCTTAATCATTAATCATGCTTATTTCATCCCATGAACCCTATTTAATTACGAATTTTATGAAAGTCTTGATATATCAATTTTTATGCATTATCTTCGTGAAGAAAACAAGGCTAGTTTAAAGAAAGCATAATCCGTTTTAGAGAAAAACTCACAGTCAGTTTTTAAAACAAGTTTAGTATATTCATAAAGAGGTATTTTGAGTAGTAATTCAAGACACAAATTATAAGTCCCCCCTAAAGTGGGATCCTTTTTCCTAAAACTGAACCTTATACTGTTATTGAACATTATTACATTAATTTGAGAGTAGTATTGAGCACCGAGTGGGGTAAGGATTAGGATAACTCATACAACATAACAACATATCCAATGTAGGATAAGACCGTATCGTTGATTCAGACGACTCCTCATAAAACCTCTAATAAGGGCTTAAATATTGGATTCATTAGTTCAGTTCCTCTTTTACCCTGACAAATTAATGGATGACTCTAGTAACGTGAGTAATACGTTATATCATCACGAGGGTCATAGTGATGATTGTCAGTTAGAGAAACTCCCCAAGAAAGGTAAAGTATGCTATTTTAGCATTTGACATAATTGCATATATCTAAGTTGTAAAGCTTTATTGTTTTCAATACATTGACATGCTTTATTTTACAGTTATCCATTTTTTAGTCTTTCTCCGAGTTGTTTCTCAGTTATGTATGTTTAGACTAACTAGTGTCATTTAGTTATTTTACATACCTTACATCCATGTACTAACGCCATTCGACACTGCATCTTTTAATGATGCAGATATAGGTACTCACGATTGACAATAAACGCTTCATTGAGATCCTCTCCATCAACGTTTGGTAAGACCTCCTTACTTTCGAAGGGCTCCAGCTCAATTATTTATTTCATTATTTAGTAGACATTCTAGTTTATTATTCAGGTAGTTGTACCTCTTGTCCCGACACCTATTCTTAAATTGTGGAACTACATTAAGTATGTTATTATTGTTGTACTAATTTAACATGTCGTAGAGGGCTATCTTTTTTTCAAAATTAAATAAATTAGTTTCACATTTTTTTATTAGTTCCACTCATAATTGATAGTAGCTTGTAATTATCTTTTAAGTAATTTAATAGAGTAAAAAATATTTTATCCTATTAGAGTATATCAAAATTGTTTGGTACTCGAAATTTACTATTCCATTCAAATGCAAATTCGAAATTTCTGAACTCACAAGTATAACTGTATATCCACCTATGAGTGTGTCACTTAGGGATTGTTTGGTATGCGGATGAAATAGATAAAGTTAGGCAAAATTACATAATAAGAAAAATATGTGCTATGTATTTACTTCAGTAGAGGCTTCATAGACAAGTTAACGAGTCAATTAAGTCTTGATCTTCAGATGTTTTGAACATTATTATTATGATGATTCATACTTATATTTCATAGTTATCATAATGCATGTTCAAAGGCGTGAATATGTATAACTTTTAAAGCTTCTGTGTAAGTGTTTAACCTTCCGTTCAGTAGTAAGTCAAGCCAAGAGTTGCTTCGGACCAATAATGATTTCTGAGTGTCGGCCACGCCTAGGATATAGGCTCGGGTGTGACACAATCCCCTCAATGGCCACTAAAGGTTCCTTTCGAAATCTCTAACACCTCTCTAGTTGCTTCCCTAATGCAATTAGATGCCTTATCCCACATGTTATTTACCTTTCCACTACTCCTTAAAACCTTCATCGCCATTTACTTCTCCCTCATCTCCTAGGATCGGGCAAAGGTAAAGCCACCCTCTTTGATCCTCGATCGATCACACAAAGTCTTCTTTTCCCCTTCCATCTTAATCTCCATGTCCATCGTCAAAAGTTTATAAAGTTTATATTGAGTAGTAACATTCTAACTCAGGATAACCTTTCAGTCCTTACAAAGAACTCTATCACCCTTCCTAAAGAGTAAATAATCTATGAGTTTTGGCCACTACGCTACAAAAGGTAACCAAGTGCTTTTTTTTTTTTTTGAAAAGCATGAATTAGCCATTACCAATCAAAAGGTTTAACAAAATTCAAAAGCGAAACTTCTCTGTTGTTTCTAACCCAAAAACCCAAACCTCCACACACGCAGCAAAACCACTAGTGGTTGATCTGACGTGCCTAGTGAAATCTCCACCAATGAAAAACTTCTCTAAGTGCGGTATACCCATTACTACCTTGTCCAAATCCTCCAAAAGCACTTCTTGACCTCCCCATCCAAGCCCACTTGCGGTGTAAAAACTAATGATGTTCAACTTAAGCTCTCCAGTGACTAGCTTAACCGGCATTACCCTGTCAACGATTTCCTAATCTCTACCACATGCTCCCTAAGCTCCTATCTAGTAAAAATCCTACTTCATTCTTATCCCTTGAGCCTCCTAACTACCACAATTTAAAACCGACCACATCTCGATCCTTGGTTCCTACCCATTTGGTCTCCTTGACGCAAACTATGTTAGTTTTCCTTTTCTTTAGAATCTTCACTAGCTCTATGTACTTATCCGTCAATGTCTATCAAGACCCTACCCTTAGCTTAGAAGACCCATTAACCCACTTACCACTCCTATTCCTCAGCCCTGGTTCCGACCAAAGACTTGACCCTAGTCCAAGATCATTCACCAAAGCCACTAAAATAGGTGTTAAGGAAACTAAACAGAAAACAACTAAAGTTAAGTAAACTATACCCAAAAATTGCACAAAAATCTATTTTCTAAGAATATATAGAAACCATAAACACATGCTTTAACAATGTTGTCTATAAAAAGGAAATCGAAAAGCCCAAAGGAATATGTTCATTTCTTTCGGCCCACCCAAAACAACCTTCGACCATTTTTTCGTTATCGTCGATACGAACCCACACACCTCCACTCTCTCTATCTAAGCTCAACAAAGCATCTCACACAAACCCTAATCATCACGCGCATCTCATTTCACTTCCTTCACTCCTTCATATTCTCCATTTTTGGTACCCTCTCTTACTATTAATATTTCTCTTCCTTCTCTCTTTGCAGCTTTTCAATTTTACATATTTTTTTTTTTGTTTTTATTTAATCTTGTTGATTTGTTGAAATGGTTGAATCGAGCAGTTCAGAGCACTTTATGCTTCCTGTGAAGAGGTCATCGATAGTTGAAGTCGGTGGAGATAACGACGGAGTTTCAGTGGATCCTTTAACGAAGAAGTACAAGACCGCCGCCGCTGCTGGTGGTGATTCATCGACGGTGACTATGGCAGGAGCTGGTTCTGCTACCGGTGATGTTAGCGCTAACGGAAACGCTACTAATGGACGTACTGGTGGCGTATCTCCGGTCGATCTGCGTAATCTATCTGATATCGATGAGGATCTTCACAGCCGTCAACTCGCTGTCTATGGACGTGAAACAATGCGTAAACTTTTTGCAGCTAATGTTCTCATCTCTGGGTTGCAAGGCCTTGGCGCTGAAATTGGTATATGTTTCTGTATTTATTCCTCTTGCTTTTTACTGTGCTGGAATTCGAAGGAGATTATAATGAAGTACTGTTTGTTTTCTTCTTTGTTATGTTTTCATTTCCATTTCCACGCATGAAATGGAATTGGTGTTCATTAAAGTTTTCATTCATTTACTGTGCTGGAATTGGAAGTTCAAAATCTGGCATCAGTATGATTCGTTTTCTTCTTTGTAAAGTTTTCATTTCATTTCCATTGATGCCTAGTTGATTGATAATGTATGTTTTGCATGTGGGCCTGAATGCAGTAGAATGGATAATGATGCCTAGTTGATTGATAATGTGTGTTTTGCATGTGCTCTTTCACTGACCTACTTTTGTAAATTTTTGAGATAGTGATAACTGATAAAAAGAGGAAGTGATTGCGAGACATTTATGTGCTGAATATGACAACTATTCTGTTAAAAGTCTCTGATATAACTGAATTGTGTTTCCTTATTGCAGCAAAGAACCTTATTCTTGCGGGTGTGAAGTCTGTTACTTTGCACGATGAAGGAAATGTGGAATTGTGGGATCTATCTAGCAATTTTATCTTCACAGAGGAGGATGTTGGGAAGAATAGGGCACTTGCTTCTGTCCAGAAGTTGCAAGAGCTAAACAATACTGTCATTATCTCTACGTTGACAGATGCTTTGACTAAAGAACAACTTTCCAATTTTCAGGCAAGTAGATATGTGCCTGATGCTATTGATTTTAACTTTCATGCATATTTTCTGTGTCTTAACGACTTACTGATTGTACGACTGTTGTAATGCAGTAGTTTTAAATCAGTCCCAAACTAGTTGGACCGGCATTATAAATTGTCTACACCTGCTCATCTCTATTCAGTCAATTTTATTTCACTACTCTCTAATTATACTTTAGGACAACATAGGAGCTCTAAATCTCACACTTCCCCTATATTACATACAAGTCCGAATACTAACCAAACCAAGATCTAATTTAAAATTTAATCATAGTTAAACCAAGTTGTGGTTGCTTTCCACGTATAGTGATAAGGGTTAAGATTTTATATAAAACCAAATTGACCTGTGTTCGGATGCATTATGTAGAAAGTGAAAGTTGTTGCGATTTTCCATTCGAGAAGTGATATATTTTTAATTTCCAGAACAGAAATGATCTATATCTATAGTTGCATAAAGAAAATATCTCTAATTTATTAGAGACTCTTGGTGAATTTTACCTATCCAAAAGGAAAAGATCCTAGTTTTTCAATAAATGTTACTATAGTTGCAAAAACGATATAGGGCATATACTGATAAACAGAGATCTATTTTAAATATAATTCTAGTCAAATGAAATTGTAGTTGCTTTCCACGATACAGTTATAATGGTTAAGATTTCATAAAACACAAGTGACCTGTGTTCACATTTACTGTGGGAGTGATAGTCATTTAGACTTTCCAAGGATGAATTATCTCAACTATGTCAATGGCAATTTGTTTGAGGAAATGTGTGTTTGGGCGGTGAAGAATTGGTGTGTTATGTTTTTTATTGTCAGTGATATGAGCATGACAGAGTTAATTTTGTTGAGATTTTATAATTATGCTACTAATATCCTGGCATGGTTTTGGGGAGATAACATCCTGAATGCGCTATACTTTATCTGCAGGCCGTTGTATTTACAGATATCAGTTTAGAGAAGGCTTTTGAATTTGATGATTACTGTCATATGCACCAGCCTCCTATTGCTTTCATCAAAACTGAAGTTCGAGGCCTTTTTGGTAGTGTGTTTTGTGACTTTGGCCCTGATTTTACAGTTGTTGATGTTGATGGTGAGGATCCCCACACAGGAATCATTGCGTCTATTAGCAATGATAATCCTGCTCTTGTGGCATGTATTGATGACGAGAGGCTTGAGTTTCAGGATGGGGACTTGGTTATATTTTCTGAAGTGCGGGGCATGACAGAGCTGAATGATGGGAAGGCTAGAAAAATAAAAAGTGCAAGGCCATATTCATTTACTATTGAAGATGATACCACAGAGTATGCAGCATATGAAAGAGGGGGTATCGTCACTCAGGTCAAGGAGCCTAAAGTGTTAAAGTTCAACCCACTGCGTAAAGCAATTAGCGATCCTGGTGACTTTCTTCTGAGTGACTTCTCAAAGTTTGACCGCCCACCTATTTTGCACTTGACCTTTCAAGCCCTAGATAAGTTTGTGTCTTTATCAGGACGTTTTCCTGTTGCTGGATCTGAGGAAGATGCTCAGAGGCTAATCTCACTTGTGACTGACATGAACAATAGTCAAGATGCAAAAGTTGAGATTGACCATAAACTTATTCGTAACTTTGCATTTGGTGCAAGGGCTGTGCTAAACCCAATGGCGGCTATGTTTGGGGGTATCGTTGGGCAAGAAGTTGTGAAGGCTTGCTCTGGGAAGTTCCATCCACTATACCAGGTCAGTAAATGAATTGTTATAATTGAGCCAGAAGAATTCTTAAATTTCATGCAGTTTTTCTGTCGGGATGATCTGTTATACTTGTTGCTACCTTGTTTGAACAAGTTCATATTAGATCATATGGGACTTGTTTCTAGATTTTTAACTCCAATTAGAACAAAGTGCAAGGGAAATCTATCTGAACACTATTTTGCTTCTGAAGCATGATGGTTTGAGTTTGAGATGTTATATTTGTGTCTTCTTAACTGTCAATATTGGTATACCTATGTATCTTTGGCAGTGTGGTAACTATTTCCTGAAATTTTAGATTAAATTAGTTTCTGGTGCTGCATATTGCCTTTTGTTGTATTTATGGTTGCTTTTTATAATAGTCTTGGAATGTTCTGTCACTGAACATTTGTTTTCAATCTGTTTGTGACAGTTTTTCTACTTTGACTCTGTTGAATCTCTTCCAACTGAACCATTGGATCCAAATGATTTGAAGCCCTTGAATAGTCGTTATGATGCCCAAATCTCAGTTTTCGGAAACAAGCTACAGCAGAAGCTGGAAGAGGCAAAAGCTTTTGTTGTTGGGTCTGGTGCACTTGGGTGTGAGTTCTTGAAGAATTTAGCTCTCATGGGGGTTTGTTGTGGTGAAGAAGGAAAGCTAACAATTACAGACGATGATGTCATTGAGAAGAGCAATCTCAGTAGGCAATTCCTTTTCCGTGACTGGAACATTGGGCAAGCCAAGTCTACTGTTGCTGGTGCAGCTGCTTCTTTGATCAATCCTCGCATTCGCATTGAAGCACTGCAAAACCGCGCAAGCCCTGAAACAGAAAGTGTATTTGATGATACATTCTGGGAGAATTTGAGTGTTGTGGTCAATGCACTAGATAATGTGAATGCCAGGCTTTACATTGATCAGAGATGTTTGTATTTTCAAAAACCGTTATTGGAGTCTGGAACCCTGGGTGCCAAGTGCAACACTCAGATGGTAATTCCTCACCTTACAGAAAATTATGGTGCATCAAGGGATCCACCAGAAAAACAAGCACCTATGTGTACAGTTCACTCTTTCCCACACAACATCGACCATTGCTTAACATGGGCCCGGTCAGAATTTGAGGGTTTGCTTGAGAAGACACCAACTGAAGTTAATGCTTATCTGATCAATCCTAGCGATTACATATCTTCTATGCAAAAGGCTGGTGATGCACAGGCCAGGGACATTTTGGATCGTGTTCTTGAATGCCTTGACAAGGAGAGATGTGATACATTTGAAGACTGCATAACCTGGGCTCGCCTGAGGTATAACCATAAAAAACCAACTAAATTTTTACCCTTTTAAACACATTTCTTTTTTATATATATGCTTTTAACGATTTGCTTTTCCTTGTAACCAGGTTTGAAGATTACTTTGCAGACCGTGTGAAGCAGTTGACATATACTTTTCCTGAGGATGCCACTACAAGTAGTGGTGCTCCATTCTGGTCAGCACCAAAACGTTTCCCTCGACCATTGCAATTTTCTGTTGATGATGCCAGTCATCTTCAATTTCTCCTGGCAGCCTCTATGTTACGAGCAGAAACATTTGGCATTCCCATTCCAGATTGGGTGAACTCTCCTCAAAAGTTAGCTGAAGCTGTTGATAAAGTGATGGTCCCTGATTTCCAGCCAAAGAAAGATGTGAAGATTGTGACAGATGAGAAAGCAACCAGCATGTCGGCATCATCCATAGATGATGCTGCAGTCATCAACGAGTTGGTGATGCAGCTGGAAATGTGTCGTCAGAAATTACCTTCAGGTTACAAGATGAATCCCATTCAATTTGAAAAGGTGCTCTCTCTCTCTCTCTCTTTCTATCTCTCTCTCTCTCTGTTGTGTGCATGTTGCATATGTTAAAAGACATCTTTTGAGAGCGTGATCATTTGGTTGGTAAATGCGTTCCCTAGGAGGAAGAAAGGAAAAGGGTCTGACATGTATATGCCGACTGGTGCTGAACTTGAAGATGCACATGATGTTTTAACAGACATTTTATGTGGAAATGAAGATAATACAACTTCTTACCGTGATAGATGTTCAAGTTATAATCATATGTTTATTTCTTCCATCTTCTCTCCAAATTAAGTTTGTCTGAATTACAGGACGATGACACCAACTATCATATGGACTTCATTGCTGGACTTGCAAACATGAGGGCTAGAAACTATAGCATCCCTGAAGTGGATAAACTGAAGGCCAAATTCATAGCAGGGAGGATCATTCCAGCAATTGCTACTTCTACTGCTATGGCCACTGGTCTTGTTTGTCTAGAGCTTTATAAGGTTTTGAATGGAGGTCATAAGGTGGAGGACTACCGTAACACTTTTGCCAACTTGGCTCTCCCTTTATTTTCCATGGCTGAACCAGTTCCACCAAAGGTGATCAAGCATCAGGACATGAACTGGACTGTGTGGGACAGGTGGATTTTGAAAGACAATCCAACTTTGAGGGAGCTTCTTCAGTGGCTTCAAAACAAAGGTCTGAATGCTTATAGCATTTCTTACGGGAGCTGCTTACTTTATAACAGCATGTTCCCTAAGCATAAAGAGCGGATGGATCGGAAAATGGTGGAACTGGCCAAGGAAGTGGCCAAGGCAGATTTGCCTCAATACAGGAAACATTTTGACGTGGTAGTGGCTTGTGAGGATGATGAAGACAACGATGTTGATATCCCTCAAGTCTCTATTTATTTCAGGTAGATGTTTGTTCTGTCCTGTAACCACTCACAAGAGTAGCCAGAAATCATAGGTGACGGTTGATTTTCTCCATGCTATGTTTGGTCTTTCTTGTTGGCAAAGCTAGATAGATATATTCATTTCTGTACTAGCCAGCCTGCATACAAAGTCAGAACCATCTGTTGAGTAGTAAAAATATGATAAGACTGTTGGACTTCGAGCATCTGATTTATGACATGTCTCCATTTTCTTGATCAACTATTTGAAGAAATATAGTTGATGTTGGTTGGTGGATTCGAAGTTATGAACTAACTATTTGCCTTGATACCATAATTTCTAAATTGCTGCTGCTGTTATATTTACATTTGCAAACTTAGTTAAGTGGTTTTTCAGTGCAATTTTTGCTGAATTATTATTCTTATATGATATTTGATTAAAAAGGAAAAAAAGGAGTACAACTATGGAAACATTTATATGCCTGACTTATTTTTTTATAGACTGTTTGGTTGGTGTATAGAATGAGTAGGGTATATTATTGTAGGAGTAGTACCTAGCCTATTATTCTAATAATGTTGAATAAGGGGTATATATGAGTATACTTAGTTTGAAAACACTACTAAATAAGAGATAACATAATATCAAAGTGAATTGGCTTTTGACCATTTATATTGAAATGAAAATTATATTCCCTTTGGTCTCCTTTTGCATCTTAATTATGGGGAATCACTTTAAATTGGCTTTTGACCATTTGTAATGAAAAATTTACACTGAAGAAGATAATATTACTCTCCCCTAGTCTTATTTTAGTGATGTACTTTGATTGATCACAAAATTCAACAAAGATTTTTTTTTAAAAATAATTGTGGTCTAAAACAAGTTTATCAAAGATTTTTAAAATTTATTGTCTAAAACAAGTTTATATATGTAGTTATAAATTATGTCACTAAAATTTACCATTATCTGTTTAGAGAAAAAAAAAATCACTCTTTAAAAAAGTAAAAAATAAAAAGTTAAAAAGTAAATTTGTTTTTAAACATAAAAAATATCATTCTTCTCGAAACAAACTAAATAAAGAAAAATGCATCACATAAATTGTCATTTACAATTGTGGGTTTTAGCAACTATATACAACATAAGTACACTCACATGCTAATATTAATATTGCCTATTTTTTGAGACTAGATAGGAAAACACAAGTAAAAGAAAATGACTGAGAATGAATTTTAATTTCTGCTATTGTCTTCTTGTTCTACATCCAAGTAGAAACTCTCACCACAGATATGCCTTTCCATTCCAAGACCATCTCATGCTGTCTTTCTTCTTCAATCCTCACCTTAAATGGAGTTTCTCTTTCATTCACCACTTCTTTGGCTTGTAATAAGTTTTCTTTGCTTATTCTCATACCTTGCAACCCTATTTCACTACAAGAATCAGAAACACTTGTCATCTCTTCCCAGTTTTGAAACCAAGAAAATGAGCACACTTGAGGTGCTAGAAAAAGGGATTCCATAGCAAGTCTAGCTTGTGCAAGATGAGATGGAAAATACAATTCCAATGACTCGAAAATCGATTGGTAATGTATAAAATTCTTGTTAAAGTATGAAGAAAAAGTATAGTTTGTGTTTTGATGACTATTGTCCATTGCTTCTCCATCACCAAAAGTAACAAGTCCTCTGTGTGTTGAAGAATTAGCTAATAACAATTCCTTAGCTAGTTTTAGAAACTCCAACGCGTCGATTCTACGCCTTCTTTTCCCCATGTGAGGGAATTGAAACATACAGTTGAAAACCAACCATTCACTCCTTTTACCCCTTTTCTTCATTCTTCTCAATTCACTTGCCAATTCTTCAAATGTCATCTCCTCAACTAGTAATGTTAGGCCAAAAGGATTTGCATAATCAAGAAGTCTTCTTTTTGTCTCCTCAAATCTCCAATGATCACTTGTTGATTCTTCCTCTGTTTTCTTTATGGATGTTAATCTCAAAATCTTTCTTTTTTGGCTCATGACTTCAATAATTGGAGGCCATTGAATCCCTTTTCCCATGTCATAATCTACTATGTGAATGATTTGTGCATCATCAGGCATAGCTTCTACAATTGCTGAGTTAGCAGCCAAATGAGCAAATTTCCCTAATGGGAAAATTTGGTACAAGGCCTTGAATGCTGCTTCAATAATCTTGTTTGATTCTTGTCTCAAGTAACTTCCTTGATCCTCTTCTGTTTGCTGGAATAAGTTTGAAGCAACGCGTTCCAACGGTTCACCTAAAGGATTTATTTTCCCCTTTATGCTTCTTATGATCACTTCTGCTAGTTCCTTGTGATCATTTTCCATTGCCTCTCCATAAACTGACAATAAATGATGAATTCTCATTTGGTTATCCATTTCTCTACTATTTCCTTGAAGTACATGTGAAACAACATCGTTTCTTGATTGTATTGTCGTTGAGGTATCAATGGATATGCTTGAAAGTTCAGGACTACATGAATCTCCATCTTTTTTCATATTTTCATTTCCTTCACTTTCACTATCGTTTAACCATCGGGAGACATCAACAAACTCCATATCATCCATGGGAAGATCAGTAAGAACGTCATCAGAGAAAAGGGAAGTGAAATCTGAGAAGGAAATTTCAGAGGAATCTTGATCTTTGGAGTTAAGTGAAGAATAATTAGAAACACCATGCTTTTGATATTCATAAAAAGGATGAATTTGGTTAGTTGAAGACCATGAGTTGTGAAGAATCTCTGATTGAATCATCTTCTTGATGCTTTTTCTTACAAGGGAAGAAAGGTTTTTTTTTTTTTGTAGGTTTGTGTTACACTGTTTGCTCCCAATGATTGGTGAAGAGGTATATATAATATAGAAATGGAGGAAATTTTAAAGTAATTTCTTTATAACAAGAATTCTCAAGGGAAGTCATAACATTTGAAATTCCAACTTTGAGACTAGAAATTTAAAAAATGTTGAGTTTTTCACATATAAAGAGGATTTGACGTATACGCCATGTAAATCATTTTAAAATTATCATTGTAATTTAACTTATTTTAAATGATTACAATAACAATTAGGAAAAATTATCCAATTACAAAAATATTTCTACCATCAGTATTAATCCATTCTTCTCGATAATTACATACAATCTCACTAATTAATAATTTCGTATTAGATTTTACGTCACATACGCCACTCCTTTAGATTTTATGTATGATATATGACTTAAAGATACTAGATACATGAATCTTTGATATCAGATACATTCTGAAACACAATACATGGAGAGAGGTGAGCGTTAGAGGATAGAGGCGAGTGAGAAATTTAATATATATCTTTTGATACTAAATACATATAACTTTGATATTAGATATATTGTGAAATACAGATATATCGAGAGAGATCGAGGTAAAAAAAAGCGAGTTAGAGAGTCAGTGTATCCAGATAAATGCGAATCACGCTTGAATATAATGTATTTGAAATCATTACACTTAATTTTATCCATATATATTTGAGATACATGTCTCTAAGTGTGTCATATATATACATGTATTTGATGAATTAAATATGATATAAAAGATAATTTTAAAACATGTAGTTAAATCCTAAATTAGTGAAATTTTTATTTTTTTTAATAACAATTATCCCTAAATTTTTTAGTAATAGTTGATATATTCTCCCTTTAAACCCGTCTTAGACAGATGCTATACAAATAAAATAGAAATTTGAACTGTTCTATAATTTCTGTGGCTCAGACAGAATTAGAAGATTCTTAGGAAAAATATGACCTAAAATAATACACCAATATGTCTAATGCATAATCTCTAACTAATTGATATCACCTATATAGATCTTGTCTTATCTTTTAAGGTCTTACAAACTTACCAAACAGTTTATTGTAGTTTATTAGTAGTGCTAAATTTTTTATTATACTATCAATATATATGATTAAATTATATAAGAAATGTTTTATTTTTTGCTTTAAAAATCAGCAAGAAAAGACAAAAGACTAATCAACTGTGTTTACATAATTCCTTCTTATTAAAGTTCCACGTTGAGTCATCTTTTTTTTCTTGGAATATTCTAAATAATTTTTTAGGTTCCATATCATATCAGTAATCACTATAGGAAATTATCAAAACTTTTTATATTGCCACAATTTTGTCCTAAAATGTTAGCTAAATATTTCATTAGCTTTAATTTCTTTCAACTACTTTTCTTTTTCATCTGTTTAAAAAATAATAATCATTTTTTAACAATTTTTTAATTTCAACTTTTTACATGACATGTTTATTACCATAAAATTAAAGAACATTTTAGTACAAATAACATATCTTTTAAATTTAGATCATAAGATTTAAAAGTCCGTAACAGATCAAAATAGGTGAACCATTTAGATAATAGACCACATTGTCTTCTTCAGATTGAAAGGACAACATATGGCCTTATTATGTGTTATTGATTTATGCCGTTATTCGACTATTTACTAAAAATATAGAAATAAACTTTTGCTTCATTCACAAGCAGATTTATTACATTTAAAAATTGTGAAATCATTAACTAAAGTGGACATGATGTCACTATATAATATTTTGTTGTCAAGAAAAAATCCAGATTAGTAGCAAGTCTTGATTTCAAACTATTAGTTGAAAGACCATGAGTTACACTTCTTGATTTCAAACTATAATTAGTTGACTTATGCTGTTAGTTGAAGACCATGAGTTGTGAAGAATCTCTGATTGAATCATCTCCTTGATGTTTTTTTTTTTTTTAATACGACATTAAAGTCTAACTAAATTTGGATTGAAGGTAAATCGCTCCCTAAAAAAGATTACTCCATATCCAAGGGGACTCAAACCCGAGACTTCTTGGTTAGGGATGAAAGAGTATTACTTCTTTTCTTACCAGGGAAGAAGAATTATTTTTTGTAGGTTTGTGTTACACTGTTGATAAAATTTTAAAGTAATTTCTTTATAACAAGAATTCTCAAAAGGGAAGTCATAACATTTGAAATTCCAACTTTGAAACTAGAAATTTAAAAAATGTTTGATTTTTTACTTATATAAAAAGAGGATTTGACGTATACACCATGTAAACCATTATAAATTATTACTCCCTCCGGTTCAAAAAGACTACCTCCTTTCTTTTTTAGTCAGTTTAAGAAAGAATAACCTCTTTCTATTTTTGGTAATATTTTAATTTCAACTTTCCACGTGGCATGTTTAAGGCCACAAGATTAAATGACAATTTTGTACATTTGACATAACTTTAATTTAGGATCACAAGATTCAAAAGTCTTCTTTATTTTCTTAAACTCCGTGTCAAGTCAAACTAGATCATTCTTTGTGAAACGGAGGGAGTATATAAATTATCTAGTTACACAAATATTTCTATCATAAATAGTTAAATACTATAAAATAATGGGAATTTTATCTCACACGTTAATAATTTTGAACAGTTATATATATAAATGATACTAAACACATTCTTTGATACCAGATACATTCTGAAATACAAATATATAGGCAGATAGGCGAGCGAAAGAGTCAACATATGTCTTTCAATACTAGATACATATATTTTTGATACTAAATACATTTTGAATAGAGATACATTGGAAGGGAGGCGAGAGAGGAGAGAGGCGAAAGGCGAGCGAGAAAATCAGTTTATTTCAGATACAGGTGAATCACACTAGAATATAATATATCTGAAACAAATTACACCTAATTTGACACACATATATCTGAGATATACGTATCTAAATGCGTCAAATCATGTTTCTGACGAAGTAAATGTGATACGAAAAATAATTTCAAAACAAAAGTAAAGACACACAATTAAGTCCTAAACTAATGAATTTTTTCTTATTTTTTTTGGATATTACAAACTAACAAACAGTTTATTATAGTTTAGTAGTGCTAAATTTTTTATTATACTATCAATGTATTATAATTATAAGTAAATTATATAAGAAATATTTTTTAGCTTTAAAATTCTGTAAGTAAAAACAAAAGACTAATCAATTGTCCTTATAGAGTTTCTTCTATTAAAGTTCCATGCTGAGTCATCTTCTTTTCTTGGAATGTTCTAAATAATTTTTTAGGTTCCATATCATATCTGTAATCATTACAGGAAATTATCAAAGTTTTTCCATATTGCCATAATTTTGTCCAGATTATTATGAAAAAAAACTCCCTAGTTTCAATTTATTTAAACTATTTTTTTAGTCAATCTAAAAAATTATAATATTTTCAAAATAACTTTTTAATCTCAATTTTTCATATGATATATCTAAGATCAAACGATTAAAAGATATTTTGATATATTTGACATATCTTTAATTTTAAACTATAAAATCATAAAATCTTATTTCCTTTCAAATTTCATATCAAAATAGGCCAAATCAATTGAAATGGAAAGAACACATATCTTCTTCATATTGAAAGAACAACGTATGGCTTGATTATGTGTTATTGACTTCTGCTGTTATTCGACTATTTACAAAAATATAGAAAAATAACTTTTGCTTCATTCACAAGTTGATTTATTATATTTCGAATTTATGAAATCATTACTTAAAGTAGACATGATGTCACTATTGATATATAAATATTTTGTTGTCAAGAAAAAAAAATCCAAATTAGTGGCAAGTCTTGATTTCACTCTGTCTTCCTTTCAGCGTCACTACTTAAGGACACATCATTTTCCACATTAAATATTTTTGAAATATTTGTTATTTTTCTAAACAACAACATTACTTCCATTTTTCTGATCTTTCTATTTCTTCTTTTGTCTTGATATGTCTTGCACATAATTTTGTTGGCATCTGATGTCTATACTAAAAGTTAATTCCTTTAAGAACTTAAAGTTAAATAAGTTGTTGATGTTGGCATTTGTGATAAAAATAATGGTTTAACTTAATTTAGGAAAAATTAGATAAAATATTCATTGAATCGAAATTGCATACCCAAAAAATAATCTAATGTCACGACCCAACCCACCGGGCCGTGCAGGCACCTACTCTAACACCTAAGTAGGAGAACTCTCATATCCCCAAAGTTTTAAAAATGCGGAAAAATTAGGACAACTAACGAATAAAAGAAATTCATGTAATTTATAAACAAGAGTTTTTAAACACAATTCCGGTCAAGACTTGAAAAGTAATTAACACCCCCAAGGATCTAGTCTAAACAGGTACAAGAGCTACTAAGAGTACATGTATAACAAAATAATAAAGGCAAAAGTGCTCGTTACCCCCCTAAACTTGAAGCTTTTTATTCAATGTACACCTAAACTATATTCCGTTTTAATTCCCCCCCCCCTCCCCCCGAACTTGTTTATTCCTTCATCGCGTATATCTTTACTGTCCACCTGGCGTAGAAATTGACAACAAACTCTAGCAGGCGCGTGAGGAAGTAAATTTTTGCCACATCACAAAGCTACAACGGTAAAAAAACATAAAATCTCCATTTTTCTTTAATTTTTGGCATCTTTTCAGAACTTTCTCTCTCTCTATTCTCTAACTATTTATTCTCCCTAATCCCTTCTCCCTGTTTCAAATTAAAGAATTTTTCTCTCTTTTTTGTTTTAATTGCATTTGCTAAATTCATGAATTATAATAGGAGACTTGTTTGTTTATGTGGGACTCCTCCATTCTGAAAATTTCATGGACAAATGACAATTCCGGATGTAGATTTCTCGGTTGTAGACACTATGAGGTATGTATTGTTTCATATTTTTTGCTTTTAATTTGTCAATTTCTTATTATGTAATTTTTTTAACTTTGATTTTATGAAATGCAGTCCTTATTTCGAAATCCTTGTAATTTTTTCGATTGATATGATCCAGAATTTTCTAGCTAGGTGAATACTGTGATTTTGGGTTTGTTGAAGAAGACCAACAAACAAGAAAAACTGTTGAAGTGTAGATGGATGTTAAAATTGATTTTGGGCATTAGTTTGATATGTAATGTGATATTGTTCATTTTTCGGTGCGGAACTGGTAGTTAGTGGATTCATGGAAGTGATGATGTGGTAGCTGATAGNTTCTTACCATGTTTCTTATTATCCATAGCTCTGATACCATTTTTCGTTGAAATTTTTTTTTGTGAATGTAATTGTTATTAACGCAAGGTCTTTTGGTTCTAGGGTTCTCATTTTGTGGATTAGTTTAGTTTGGTGTTTTAGTGATGTATGTTTCTGCTGATTAAAACTATATATATATCTTTGTGTATGTTCAATTGACTTGTCCATTTTTCATAAAACTACAGTTACATGGAATAGGTAATATGATAACAAAACATGAAATAATAACATAAAGGCATAACATAACTAGTGCTTTCTTGATCATTAAACACAAACATCATAGTGTTTCGTTGTTTCAACCAAAAACCACAATAACTTAAGTTAACCACCAAAACACAAAACAATCACTACTTTAAGTTTGATTGAACAACCACACAAGCACCAAAACACAAAACAGTCACTACTTTAAGTTTGGTTGAACAACCACACAAGCGCCAAAATACAAAATAATCACTAATTTAAGTTTGGTTGTTACAACCACCAAAGCACCAACACACATTAAACTAAGAAGTTTTCTTTGAGGGAGATTTTCCCTTAGCTTGTGCCCTTATTTGAATTCCAACAACTTTTGATCTGGTTTGAATACGACACATAACACTTTGGACTTGAAGTTCTCTTTGAGTCATGACCTGTTTGCCTTTCCACTTCAATCCATTTGTAGGTTTAAAACCAATATCACTTGTCACATGCACAGAACTCTGCACACCAATATTAACCCTCTTACTGCTAGACAATCCTTGCTGAAATATTAACAACCTAGTTATTTTGGGACTCACATTTAAAAATATAATTTTGACAATTTTATAAGACACTTACATTAATACATGTATATCCAGTATCAACAACAAATACACCTTGTCCCACAACTCTTGGCCTCTTCTTGTAACCACTTCCTGCACCTCTTCTTGTACCAGTGTTGCTGCTGCTTGGAGGACTAATGTGAGTAGAAAAAGAATAAAACAAGAGACTAAATTAATAAGTAACCTAATCTAATTTATAAAAGCAAATTAATGTGAATGTACCTCTTGAGTGGGTGTTGGTGTAGACTTAGGTTTAGGTTTGTACAATTTCTCTTGTTATGATTTGCTCCTCTGCAAATTGAACATGTCATTACTATCCCCATTCTTGGCAACTTCCCAGTTTTTCTCACTTCACCAATTTCTCTTATTATGTTCTTTGGTGGCCTACCAAGCATTTTTCTTGCCTCAGGTGGTTCAACTATTGGGTTTCTACTTTCAGGCCACATTTCCATGTTTGAGACTGGTTGAATGAAATGAGAATATGTCTTCAGATGTCTCTTTTCTATACCAGCTTGAAATTGCTTGTGATGCATCCATGTTCAAGTGGTTCATTGCTGCTATACCATGTGCACATGAGATATCTTTTAATTCCCAAGATCTGCAACTACATTTCTGTTGACCCAAGTTCACAGTATGCTTGTATGCCCCTTCTAACACTTCAAATCCATCATCACCATTCCATTCAATGTTGCACTGCATTGATCTTGTTACATTGGTATTGAATACCATCATTGCCATTGGAGATATTTCATCTATCCATATTTTAGCAAAATCTTGACTTACTCACCCTACTCATCACCTTAATTCTAATTTCTTCCAACATAGTTACAATAGTCTTGTTCCTAGGTTCCAAGATCCAAGCATTAAAACTCTTTGCCATGTTGTTATCTATACTATCACATTTTGAAAAAGTTTGGAAAAAAGCTTTGCACCATTTCTCCTTGTTGTATTTGATAAGGGCTTCAATTATACCTGTTTCCATCTTGGATAGAGCATTTATATTGTACTTAAATTGTGCCTCAAAAGTAGATCTAGCACAAGCCCAAAATTTCTTCCTTCTCTTTATGCCTTTCCAATTTTGTGACCAATTTGCTAATATGTGTCTAGCACACATTCTGGAAATACTTCATCTGCAGTAGCTATTAGTCCCCGTAGTTGCAAAACAAATTAATAAAGATAGTTAAATTTTAATCAAATTAAATTAAAAGCAAACAAAAAAAATTCAGTTACCTTTTGCATATCACTAATGATAGTGATTTAGGAACCATCTCCTAGATTAAGATCATCTTGTAGAATGGTCATGAACCACTTCCATGCCAACTTGCTTTTAGTATCAATTATTGCCCATGCTATTGGATATATTTGGTTGTTTGCATCCTTAGCAACAACTACTAAAAGTTGACCCTTACAAATTCCTTTTAGAATACACCTATCCAGCTTTATACATCTTCTGCATCGTTGTTGGAAATTGTTTTTTCATAGCATCAAAACATATATAAAAAAAGTGAAACTGTTTCATCCCATTTTCTGATTCTAAATTTGTAAGCTTCACAACACAAGTGCAACCAGGATTTGTTTGGAGTAACACATCCATGTAGTCTAGGATTCTGTTAAATTCTGCCACATGATCCCTCATAATTTCCTTTAAAACAATTTTTCTTGTTTNACATCTTCTGCATCGTTGTTGGAAATTGTTTTTCATAGCATCAAAACATATATAAAAAAAGTAAAACTGTTTCATCCCATTTTCTGATTCTGAATTTGTAAGCTTCACAACACAAGTGCAACCAGGATTTGTTTGGAGTAACACATCCATATAGTCTAGGATTCTGTTAAATTCTGCCACATGATCCCTCATAATTTTCTTTAAAACAATTTTTCTTGTTTTTAAACAAATTGCCTTGCCTACATGAACATTCAACTCTTTCCTCACCAAATCTTATATTTATCACCCTTTTATACTAGGTTGAGAAATAATCCTATCTTTCAGATACTTACATAAAAATTTTGAATTACATAAAATATTATTGGTGGTCCTGGTACATCTGTGTCTTGGGGTGTATGTCTTGATATTGAAGTTTTCACTCCTCCCTTCCTTGCATGCATACAATTTTTACACTTGAATCTTACTCTAGTACTCTCATTCACATACTTATCTAACTCAACTCCTTTTTTATGACATATTTTTTAATCGCCTCTCTAAATTCCTTTGCACTTTCAAATACCAAACCACACTGCCATATTACAACATCACAAGTAGAATCATATATCACTCTATTACTCTTATTTCTCCCCCATTAAACTCCCTCCTTCAAGTTCATCATCAGAAACATGTTCTTCTTCATCACTTTGAAAACTATCACAATCAGAACTGTCATAGTATGGCTCATCCTCTGTTAGCTTATCCTTGATTTATTTTTTTTGCCTTTTTCAATATCTTCATACCCTTCATCAAGTACAACTTCACTTAAAAAACCTTTTGTTTTTTCCCTTCTTCTTTCTCCTCGTACTTTCTCCAAACTTTCTCACATCTTCCTTAACAATCCTCAACTCCTCATGCACATCACCTCCATAGTCAATAGACTAGTCAGAACAAATAGAATCATTGTCTATATCTTCCTCTGCATTTTCTTGGGCACTTAGTTCAACTTCTTCTTGAATAGAAGGTTCGGTTCTTTGTTGGACAGTAGGCTCAACTTCTCCTTCAGTATCAGTCCAATCTATTGAAGAAAAACCATCATCAGTTTCTTGTTGGACACCTGCAACCTCATCATTCTCAACTCTTTCACTAGATAGAAAGGAAGAAGAGAAATCTAACCCTAGATCTGTTTTTTTTTGTTGTGCAGTTAAAGAACCATCAGATTTTCCATGTGCATTAAAAGCCTCACCCAATTGACTTAAAGATTTACTAATTTGACCTTCAGTGGGACCCACATCCTCCAGAATAGTGTCATGGCACACATAAATATCTATTGTGTCCCCATCATGCATAAATAATGAAATGTTACAAATGTCCATGTCATTTTTCAATTCCACCAGATCACCCCCTAGAGATGGAACTGCATAAGTTTTTCCTAACTTACTAATCCTAAAAGACTTAGCATAATGTACAAGTTCATGGCAAATGATCTTCATCCACATTCTCTACATATTCAGTCCTACCCCTAACATATACTAGACCTACCTTACTCACCAAGATACCCCCAAATTTGAACCTTAAATTGAGGTACTTAGTAGCCATAGTGTCAACCCATAACCACAATAATAATCAATATATTGTACAAGGCAACAACAACAAAACATATGCAACAACAACAAAACAAAGACAACAATATCAAAACAAAGACAACAACAGGAAAATAGAGACAACAAAACCAAATTTTACTCATACGCATACAATTATACAAGGAAATTATAATATTTAACAATACAAAAACATAATAGATGAATTGGAACCCTAAAACCCCTAAAGTATTGATTTTACTCAACAACATACAAATATACATAAGGAAATTAGAAAAAACCCCAACATTTAACAATACCAAAATAAAATATTGAAATCAAAACCCTAGAATCTTAATTTTACTAAAAAGCCCTAATTTTTTGAACTAATTACCAGAAACTCTAATACTCATGCATGCATAAGCTGAACAAATTCATAATAATACATTCATTAAGTGAAAATTCTAGTTGAAAATTATCAAACCCCTAATTGGAAGATCAATCAGAAACTCAATCGAAAACTATGGCGAAACCCTAGTCGAATTATGGCGAAACCTTAAACAAAAAATAGGGCAAAATATAAATGAAAAAGTAAAGGAAACAAACAATAACACATCATAAGAGTGGATAATCACTTGCTTGGTAAGAATTTCAGACAAGATCGAAAGAAAATCAACCAAATGCTTCACAAAATCGAGCAAGAACTTCACGTCTAAAAATTGCAACTGACCCAAATCCAAAAAGAGTTTCGCGAAATTTGCCCTTTACTCCGTCGATTACATTTCTTAGAGAGCCAAAAGGTTTGAAATCTGTTCTCGTCGATTACACTTCTTAGAGCTTAGTGAGAAGTTTTGAGCTTAGTGAGAATCTTAGTCTGAAAGTTTTAATCTAGGTGAGAAGGTTTGACATTTATTTATCTAGGTGACTAATATTTATCCAGCTGGAAATCCATATCACTACTTGTCATGCGCGTGTAGACACGATTGAAGTGGCCGGACCATACATGTGTACACGATGGAGGAATAAACAAGTTCGGGGGGGGGGGGGNGGGGGTAATTAAAATGGAATATAGTTTAGGTGTACATTGAATAAAAATCTTCAAATTCAGGGGGGTAATGAACACTTTTACCAAATAATAAATGACGCAGCTTCCACCATGCGAAAGGAAAGATAGAAGTTGTTGGAGATGGTCTTCGTCTTCACCTAAGAAACATCATTGATCCTGCAATCAGACTATGCCTAAAAAGGCATAGCAAGAGTAGTATCAATACAACCAGACGTACTGGTAGGCATCATGGGTCAACCCGATACCCACCACATAATATAAGAAATCGACTGATAAGAAATATGCAAAAGATTGTTCACTTCTCCACCTTCATCTCCTTATACCTTACTATTCCCTATCACCTAATAAATACTGAAAACCTTGTCTTTAACCCCTTAACAGCTCCGTTTCTTGATCATACTTAATCTTTTTATCCCTTAAAATAAATCCCGAGAATAACTACTACCACCCCCGTCAACACCCACGACACGCCCTTACTCATTCCTTATCACTACGTAACCCCCGACCCATAGTACTTCCTACTAAGCTTACCAACGGTCTCCATACTAATGCCTTTATAGGGAAGAACCCCAACCATAACACTACCACTACACATCACCTCAAATCCTCAATAATAATACCTTGGCCATAATCTAAATAACAACAATAGCACCGGGACCCTTAGTTCCCCCTTATCATACCACAATTCGATTTGGGACTCTACCATTCACAATTTCTCACATAAGTAGATATTTCCCATCAACTTGCACATCGCAACTCCTATATATAAGAACATAATGTACAATACTCACATCATTTCAGGAAAACATGTCAAATTCCACATTCTCAATAACAAGTAAATATGACAATCCAATGGTCCTCTCATGGAATCCAAACTGTTAGTGTACCGGTACTTGGTACCCGATCCAAGTTAGTATGCCGGACGTGACACCTGATCGCATATATGCGTCGGAACATGGCACATGATCCAAGTTAGTGTGTTAGAACGTAATACTCGATCCATTCAACATACCATAATCACAATGTACATTCTCATAATCATACATATATGCCGTCGGAACGTGGCACCTGATCCAAGTTTGTGTGTTAGAACGTAATACCCGATCCATTCAACATACCATAATCACAATCTACATTCTCATAATCATACATATATGTCGTCGGAACGTGGCACCTGATCCAAGTTAGTGTGTTAGAACGTAATACCCGATCCATTCAACATACCATAATCATAATGTACATTCTCATAACATACATATATGCCGTCGGAACGTGACACCTGATCCAAGTTAGTGTGTTAGAACGTAATACTCGATCCATTCAACATACCATAATCACAATGTACATTCTCATAATCATACATATATGCCGTCGGAATGTGGCACCTGATCCAAGTTAGTGTGTTAGAACGTAATACCCGATCCATTCAACATACCATAATCACAATGTACATTCTCATAATTATACAATCAAGAGGTGATTCATGACATATAGTTATTCGTTCATACTCATTTACATAGGGTGTGATCAATAATGCAACATTCACATACATACATGCAATACAATGAAGCAATTACAAACATATATCATACGAACATGAAATTACAATCATCACCTACCCCTCGTTCATCTACTAAGGCTTTCTCCTACGGTATACGTCTGATTGAATACCTAGGGTACAAGTACAACATCTTGATTCGGTGCACGAAAGCCTATGCATGAATTCTACCATCAAACTCAATATACTACGCATCGAATAACAGATTTGAAACTACTCAATTAAATAAACCTAGCCTACCTGGGTGCCAAGCTACTGCACGGGATTATAGCTCCAAATCGAGTTTTCGGACGACAAGACGGTGGATTTGACCAAGAATGCACAAGTTATTGACCTCTTTACGCTAGAAATATCCTTCTTCTTCCTTCCTAAGTTAAAAGCAACCTTTTGAGGGTTTCTGGGGTGTTTTACGCTCTTTTAGATGTTTTGAGAAAAAGGAAAAAATCAAACTTCACGTTATTTACATTCTGTCTCGCCTATCCCGCTCTGGCAACTACTTATCCCGCTAGAGCGCTGCCGCTTTGGCGGGACAGTAACCCCAATATTTCCTGACATTTTTTTTCGCTTCCTAATTAACGACGGTTCGGGTCGTTACTTCTAATTATCAATTCTTATAAAAAATGGTTATTCGACACTTTTAATTTTCAAGCGAAGTGCATTTTATTTCGCTACTTATTCTTCGTTGCTTTTATTCTTCTCGTTCTTCTTCTTCCTTCTTTTTCGTTGCTTTCAGCAATTAAAGTTTCTTGAACGTTTGGTTTTAAAATTTGACATGTCGTAAATGTGAAATTATTTCAAGTGAATAATATATTAAAAGATACAAAATATCGAGAGGAGATCATATCTAACTTTCACACTATGTAGAGGCAGAAGCGAACCCAGAATTTGAAGATGATGGGCTCACCATCAAAGACTAATGCACCTTAGCTAAATCATGTCTCCTATTACCATTTTTTGTGATAATTTTATTACCATATAAATATGAATAAAATGATTCTTTTATGTAAAGTATTGTTTTAAACTTTACTCCGCACTACGAAGTCACAAGTTCAAAACTAGCTAGCCCCTTTGTTTTATCCAATATTTTTATGCTTCTAAGATAAAAACGAAAAAAAGAAAAGCACAACTTTGCAAAGCGTTTAAAGCAGTGCACCCATTCAACTTTAGTGCCTTAAAGACGCCTAATAAAATATATTTTATATCTCAAGGTATTTATACGTAGCATTTTTCGAAGATAACAGGTGCATGTGCACCCTCAAATGAAATCATGGGTCCGCCTCTGTATAGAGGAAATTTGAGTTGGTTGGAATATAGTGAAAGACTCCATGTTTAGCCATTAAAACTTATTCAAAGATCGATTTTAAAATTCGACGTGCCACAACATTGAACCGTTTCGAGTGAATATAAATTATAATATATTGAAAGATTCAAAATATTGAGAGAAGCGCATATCTAAAATATGAAACTATTTAGAGGAGATTTGAATTTGTCGAGATTGACTATTGATGGTAAGTAAATAAATGGTAAAATTTATTTTATGATTTTTTTTTCAATTTTTTAATACCTTTATTATTGAAAAGATTCTGATTTTATGTATAAAAAAGACTTCACAATACACTTAAAATTGAGATATGATATAACTTCAAGTGGGAAGTTAATAAAAAGAATTGTGTAGTTTTGTTTTGAATTTGGTTCTGACAGATGATGGAGTTAAATTTGTTAGTCATAGTTCACCCAAATGAGCAAAATGTCTGTTTTGATATGTATTTTTAGAAAGGATTCTCTTTGATATGTAAGGTTCAGAAAGTGTTGTTTTGGGGCGGACTCGAAAATAAACCATCCATTTATTTATAGGTTATATAAAACATTATTTAAGAGCTCCTATTATTGTGGAAGAAAAGTTTCATCAATATGGTAAAGAAAGAGGCAGTTATCTTGGATTGGATTTTGGGATACATTAATTGAGAAAATGAGGGGGGGGGGGGGGGGGGNAGAGGCAGTTGAGAATAATTTAAAAAGATAAATATGCATCCTAACCAGCTAAAGACATGCCACATCGATTTTTGATTCCTAACTTTATATTAAGTATATAGATTACAAAAACATAAATATTATCATTATCTTTAATATGATTAAATAGTGCTAACAATTTCGTTACATTATCAATACATAAGTTAAAAACCATAAGATATGATTTTTTTTTCCCTTAAAAAATCAATAAGATAAAAGACAAAAGACTAACCAACTAGTTTACAAAGTTTCTTTTATTTAAGTTTCATGTTGAGTCATCTTTTTTTCTTGAAATGTTCTAAAGTGATTTTTTTAGTTCCATATCATATCAATAATCTTTATAAGAAATTGTCAATGCTTCTCATATTGCTACAATTTTGTCCTTAATGTAATTAAATAAATATTTGGATAAGAGACTACAAGTTTTCTTCAAATTGAAAGAAGTTAACATATGGCGGCTTAGTTATGTCCAGTGGCGAATTTAGGTGCAAAAAATAGGGCATCCGAACCCGTGATCTTTTCGTAAAATTAGATATTTTATGTATATATTTTCTAACATTTGTATAATATTATATTCTTGCACCCGTACTATAAAAGTTTAGTTGGTCCACATGGTTAAATGTTGAGCTTTTGACTTTGAGGACTGAGGATCAATCCCCACTTAATATATTTTTCTTAGTGCACCCATGTTCGAATCAATTCTCACTTAATACATTTTTCTTGGTGCACCCATAATCGAAAAATCCTAGATTCGCCTCTGGTTATGTCTTATATTGTTTTACAACTATTTACTATTTTTTTTACTACAAATAAAGAGCAATAACTTTTTCTTCATTCACAAGTTGATTTATTTAATTTCTAGCTTGTGAAATTATTATTGAAAGTGGACATAATATCACTATTGATGAAAATAAAGAGATAATTATAATTCAATATTTTTGGATGATCTATTTCATAAAATATATAGTCAGTAAATATATAGGGTTCATATATATAAGTATAAAAATATATAGGGTTCATATATATAAGTATAAACATACACATAGTATACATACATATAATATACATAATTGTTTTTTGGAATTCGATAGCCTACAACTGCTACAATCTCTATCACAATTTCTATCCTTCGAGTGAGCACTTTGTACACACTGGGTAAACTCTTCATTATGTAAACTATAATAGCCTGCAAACCACACAAAAAATACAAATCGTATTAGGCAAGTCATAATGACAGACTCGACTCAGTAGCCATGGATTATAGTATACTTAATTATTATATTGATTTATATATTTTAACTAGTGCCTATAATTAAATTTGGCCGAAGGAACATAAACGAAAGAATCTCAATAAATAAAATATATTTCTTAATAGTTTGTCTGGTTTCACTTTCTCTTTCTTTCAGCATCACTATTATTGCAGGACAAACCATTCTCCTTATTAAATATTTCTAAAAGGTTTGTTTTATTATTTATATTTTTTATAAACAATAGTACTTTCATTTTTTATTTTATTTTTTCTATTTTTCCTTTTTTTGTTTTGATATTTATGCTTAAATAAAGATGTTTGATGAAATGTGGATCATGATTCAATTTCTCACTTCGAAAGTCAAAACTATATCGTAATTATTGTCTGGCATTTCAAAACTTAAAATGTATGCATGACCAATAAAGAATCATATCGACTTGCTATAGATTTAGGCATGATCATAATTGTTGTTTATATGATGGAATCATCGAAAAAGTTATATTTATTGTATAAATTGATCATGCCTTGTCTCTTTATTTCTACACCCCTAATCCCTATAATCTAAAACTAATAAAACAAGACATTACTTACACTATCATAGGAGGGAGTGATCAACTCAATTTCATTAACACGGGTGTGGTGTGTTAGAATGGATGCATCCACTAGTGATCACAGGACTAGGTCCCTCAACAAAATAATAGTGCGGAAAATAAATAATCGAAAGTAAATCAAGCACAAGGATTTTACGTGGAATCCCCTAGCTCAGGGGAGGTGAAAACCATGATTTGTACTCACAGGATTTCAACTCAAACTCCATTGACTCAAAACGGAGCAAAGCTTCATATTACAAACTCTTGTAACCTAGGGAGTGAACTTTTAATCCCTTCCCCCTTACTATAGCAACTCTACTACAAATGAATCTCAATAATAACTTTATTGCTCACTAAACCAACTAACTCTAGTTGATCTAGACTTAAAGAACCCAACAATGCTAACTCTAGCCACCAACTCAGATCTTTGAAGATAAGAGCATAAACAAGCAGCAACTCTACTGCATCCGCATATCAACTAACTCTAGTTGACACTCCTAAACAACTCTACCCAAGAGAGCATCAAAACAATGATATAGAGAGGCTTGACTAAAACATAGATGATTCGACTAACTAACTCTAGTTAATCCGAATCAACCTAAAGACTTAGACAAGCAACTGATCTACTATCCTTTATAATTTAAGAGTAGATATACAATATAAGAACACATGACTTTTTCTTTGTAAGCTTATGGATTTTTAGAATTCAAGACTTTTTTCGCCAAAACTTAAGTTGTGTCTTTGGAGAAGAGACTAATATGATATGGACGCAACCCTTGGAGCAAAGACATTGGCAGAGAGCCTGCTACTCTTAAAAGTCGTGCACCAACCACGTCAGATTTGACAGCTTTCAGACAACTGTCTTTTGTCTTTTTCATGTATGCAGTCTTTCCTCTACCAGGTCCTTTATTAGTTCCAGAAGTTTGTTAAATCATCAAAACTTCAAATCATCTTAAAATAACAATTTCCCCCTTTTTGATGATGACAAACTAATATCCAGCCACTTCAACTTTCGTCCCTTTGTTTAATTCATTCCCCTTATCATCAGTCTCAATACTAGAAGACCAAGTCTTTCCTGGATCTAGTCCCTTGTTAGATCCCAAAGTTTGATGAATCATCAAAATTTAACATCATCTCCAAAACAACATTTCCCCCTTTTTGATGATGGACAAACTTATTCAACTTTTTCCCCCTTTCACCAGTTCGCCCTATCAACATGATTCCACAAGTAACTGGTGGTCCCCTTATTTCAACATTCTCGAGGTTTGTTAAATCATCAAAACTTCAAATCAGCTCCAAAATAACATGTTGTTCCTTTTTGATGATGACAAACTTATTCAAGTTTTCCCCTTTCACCAGTTCCCCTATCAGCATGACCAGGAGGTCCTCTTGAAGTAACTACATTGATCTCACTCTTCAAGTAACTAACATTGATCTCATACCTTAACAATTTTCCCCCTTTTGACATCATAATAAAGAGGTAAAACAGTAAATCAAGTTGACAGAAATGTAGTTCAAGCAAATTCATTGCCACTTGGGCAACACTTGGCATGAGTGAAAATGCATAAAGTAATGAGACAAGTCAGTAGAAACAAGGTCTTTTTCATTCTTAAACAAAAGACCAGCAATCAAAACACATTGAAATATTATTATGAATGAGAACCAGGAAAATACCCACTGAATTTCAACAGAAGAGTAGGAACTGAAACCGACATAGAAATTTAGGAAGAGAAGGGGGCTTATAGCAAGGGATCAGAAGAGTAAGGTTAGTAGAGCATCTACCTGAGCATGGTTTTTCAAAAGCCTCTCTTGAAGTTCAACATTCTTGCTGCCAGTTCTTTTCAACATGGTCCCTTTGATTGTGCTATTCAAAAGTTGAGCCTTTAGACAAGCGATCTTAGTATCCTTGTTAGCAAGAGCAACTGTTATAGATTTCAACTCATGCTTGAGCTGATCATATTCCACCACTGGCTTAGACAAACTACTCTTGTTTCCTATCTTCCCTTCCGGATATTCACATCCCAAGTAAGAAGGTACCCTTTTCCCATGCCATATTTATCATCCTTAACATATATGATCTTGTGCATGTGTTCTAGCATTGTGGCAGAAAGATTGATAAACTCAACTTATTCAATGCCTTCAACATGAATAAATCAGTAGCCGAGGAACTAGTTCCTTTTTTTGTTATCTAGGCAACAACACCTTAATGACAAACTCAAAGAACCATGGATATTTCCCTTTAAGATACTTCTTAGGAATACCAAATGTATAATATTGTGTGCTTCTGCAGGTGAAGTGAAGATTTTGTTGATTGATTCCAGACAGGTCTCTCGAGCCTTTTTTCTCGCTCTTATCTTTTACACAACTAGAATAGTTGGCAAAGACAATCTTTCGTTGAAAGTCATTTCAGTACATATACACTATAGATTCTCTTCGTTATATCACTTTTCTATCTCATCTATCTTACTTCTTGATTAAGCAGCCTTGGAATCACTTCACTCCGGGCGACAAGCCTTCTCATCATCAAAACAAGACCAAACCCATGCAAAAATTACAGTACTTTCACCGCTGAGATTTGAGAGTTTGATGATTTCCATAAAAAACTATTGTCAGGCAGATCCTCGAACAACCAACCTAATCCCTTCCCTGGGCATATTCAGAATGTCTCATAAAATTCTCATTCAGATGGAAGATAGTTACCTACCTGAGTATCTAGGATCTTTTCATATATAACAACAATGTTGTAATAGAAGTCCCTCACTTTTTGATTCATGTAACACATTTAAGTGACCTTTAAACAAATGGGTCCCACTATGAATCTTTAAAGAATCAGCCCGACTCTTTATGCCTGATTTTGTTTGTCATTTCAAGGCTAGACACCCTTCCACTTAGAATATTTTAAGTTCTCATAATATCAAACATTTCCTTTCTGGACATCATATTTTCCACCTTCTTCTGTTTGCTTGTTGAGCCTGGTCCCTCTTCACACTCAAGAATTTCTTCATCAGAAAATTCTCCGGTAAGAACAAAGAGTTTAGACATTTTGAAGTGTTTTGAGAGAGGAGAAAAAAGGATTTTGAATATTTCTAATTTTGAAAGAGAATTTGAATTTTCTAGGGAGATTGAAAGAAATAGTGAGTATAAAAGAAAGTGAAAGGATGTATCAGGTACCCTGGAAGGAAGTGTCATTTGGTATTCAAATGATGGGACAATGGTGATGATAAAGATCAAACAAGGAAAGGAACAAAGAAATAAAGGATATGTGGATTAATACTCAAGCTATTGAAATTATGGGCAACAAGGGACTAAAACCCTCACCTCCCAATTGACTTCAACAACCAAAATTCAACCCAAAGAAGAATAATCAAATGAAACAAAGAATCACAAAGGGGTAACACTTTGATTAATCAAACCCAAGAAGTAAACTAGCAATCCCAAGAGTTCACCTAATTACTCACTAATTACTCACTAAGAAGATACTACAATTTGAGAGTCAATATTCAATATAGTCTAAGTCTTCCAAAATAAAAGAGACTACTATTTCTACTAATAAAATAAACAAGACACTTCTTTGACAATTTTACCCTTAATGAGGTAAGGGCCTTGTTTGGTTATCTTCTTTTGTGAATTTTTGAAAATAAAATAAAGAAGACACTTCTTTGACAATTTTACCCTTAATGAGATAAGGGCCTTGTTTGGTTGCCTTCTTTTGTTAATTCTTGAATTCATGAAATAGCCATTAGCACACATGGCCTCTTTCCTTCTTCCTTCTCATTTTGATGTACCTTACACACATTGAATGACCTTCTTTGGTGACTTTCAAGCTCCTCTAATGCTTCCCATTTCATGAACATTGCTTGTAGGCCTTGGAGATCCTTTACTTGACTTCGTGTGAATGGTCTTGAGGGTACATGTCACTCATGTTAGTGTCATCCATGTTGCCATGTTATCAAGTGATACCTGGATAATAGACACGAGGCAATTGCAATGGTTCTCATGAATAATTTAAAATGCAATGTTAAGAGTGCTAACTTTCGAGAACGGATCGGGTCCCTCTCTGTAGTTTGAATGTAATTGCCTAGATTTGCTGGATTTGGTCAGGAGATGTAGAAAGAGTACTTCAAGATCCATTACGTGTCCAAGGACCTCACCTTTGTTTTTCTCCAGCTCTTCTGCCATGTGTGTATACCTACTAAACGTATAAGACTGAATTTGCTAAAACATACATTATTGAAAAACAAAGATACATGTTGCCTTTGCATAGTCATGAGAGGGTTAATTGCTTCAAGCAAGATCCATTCAGTCAAGTTTAAGGATCCCCAATTTCAATTTGTTTATCTCGACCAAGTCCCTAGTCAAAGTTTTAGTGAAGATATTAACAATTTGATCTTCGATCTTACAGAGTTGCATGTTGATATTTCCTTTGTCAACATTATCCCTCAGAAAGTGATATCTCACATCAATATGCTTAGTCCTTTTATGATGAACTGAGTTTTTAGCTATATTGAGGGCACTCGTGTTATCACACCATAGAAGGATAGTCTAAGAAATCACTTTAAAAACTTCAAGCTGTTATTTGATCCACATGAGCTGAGAACACCAAGGTGCATCTACTACATACTTTGCCTCAGTTGTTGAAAGTGTCACCCCCCGAGCCTACACCCTGAATTTGGCCGGCACTAGAAGACCATTGCTGGCCTCAAGCGAACCTTGGCCTGGCTTACTAACTCAGCGGAAGACTTAACTTATCACATACACATTTATGAAGTAACTAAAATGTTATAAAAGAACATTCAACTACCCATTAAGGCAAACTCAAGTCTTTAACATATGAAATGAAAAGTAAAGACAACTGAATTAACTAACTGACTGTTTGTCTGTCTATGAAGCCTCTAAACAACTAGGATGGATGTTGGGATAGGGCCACGACATCCTAATGAACTAATACTAAAACTGAAAGCAATGAAAATGAGTCCTCTGGAATGCAAAAAGGCTCACCAACAGACTCTGAACTGCTCACTAGATCAACGATGCGCCGAATATCGATCCTAGTTACCTGTGTCTGCATCATAATAAGATGCAGGACAACTGGCATCAGTACATTGAATGTACGAGTATGCGAGTTGGAATGCTAAATACAACATAGGCTTGAAAAGAATTTGAAAGAAACTGAAGAACTTACCTGGCTCAACTCTCTCAACATAACTGACTTATTTCAATATAGAGTAGTTTAAAACAAGTGCAATATATAGAAAAGTTGTTTAAAACATGATGTCAACTTTGTGTGTATGCAAAGATACAAATAACTTTGAGATGAATGAAAGAAATATAAATAAACTAATGTATATAAAAATACAAAGTATTGTTGTGGGAGTTTCTCTAATCGACAACCATCACTTAAGAGCTATAGTGATGATACACCGATCTTCCTCACACTGCCAGCGCATCCTATACCCTGCCACAAGTATAAGACCTAAACTACTAAGTGGATCCACTAGTCTATGCGAAAAGGATTCATCTAAAAAGTATGACCCTTTTATACCCATGATGGCTACATGGTTTATGGGGTTGTGGGTTCTTTGAATGCTCCCCCATATTGGTGCTCAATACAACTCCCAAAATATGATACTAGCTCTTTATGTTTAAAAATATACTTCTTCTGTGATTTGAGATTAGTGATCAAAAACTTAGCTCAAAGGTTGTCTTGGAAATCAAAGTTTCCCCTCTTGCTTCATTTAGAAAGCGATTTCTCTTTTCTGAAAATTAGCCTGAAGGCCTTTTAGAAATCGAGGTTTCCTTTCTTGCTTATATGTGAAAACATTTTAAATCCTTTGGGAATACATAGTCCCCATATACTTTTGAAGAAATGAACTTCAAGCTTTACTCTTTACTGAACTCAAAACTTTCTTAAAACAAAGTTAAAACGTTTGCAAAAGACTTTGGAAAACTTTAAGAACTTTTTTAGACTTTGATCTTAACTACTCTTGACTTGACTCTTAACTGGTCCTTGAATTGAATTATGGATTCAAGGATTTTGATTTGTGATAGGAAGGATCACATGATGTTTAGGAATGATCTTAAATAGCTAAACATGAGAAAAGTCATGAAATCACCGTCTTGGAACAAGTCCGCAACGCGGAGGTGTTTTAAATAATTAATCGCAATATTAAATTTTGAGATAGAGGAGTCCACGTCTTAACCGCGACGCGAAGAAACTTTTGGATCACTGGGGGAGCAAGTCCGCGACGCGGACTTGCGTGCTAGATCACAATTGACTTTTTCCTTCTCCGTTTTACAGCCCCAATTGGCCTAAACTGGACTATTGATCTTAAATTCATTTTAGATTCCGATAACCAGCATATGGACTCAAGAACCTAACTCAAAACAACTCTATAATTTGACTCAAAGATCTCACAAACTCGTCAATTCATCCCAATTCAAGAACAACATTTCAAATTCAAGAATACCTATCAAGAACATCATATTTCAAACTCCTTTAGGACAAATTTAGCTGAACTAAACATGTTTGGCACGTGGGTAATTGAACCCAACGCTATAAAAGACTCACATACCTTATAAGATTAATTCCTTGGCGAAATCCGCCACCAAATCGCACGAGCTTAGCGAAATCTGAGCTTTTCTACTCCTTTCTCCTCTTTTCTCTTTTCTCCAAGCCCTAGCGTGAATTTCCAATTGAGTAAACTGATATCATTCTGATTTGACCCTTAATTAATTCACTAAAACGAATTAAATTAATTGGGTAAGAAAAAGACTAATCTACCCTTCAAAAATCCGGATTAGACTTTCCTTAATCGCACAGCCCAACTTCCAAAAGGCTTAACTCACTCATACGAACTCGGAATCGCGTGTCACGACCCAGGAGCACCCCCAAGTCGTAACAAAGCGTACTCGACCCTGAAGAGGTCTTATACAAGCCACATAGTCATTCATTGCATTCAATAATGAAAATAGTGCGGAATAATAAAAAAAACTTATTTACATCCACACATTTAAACTTCTTAAAACAACTTTTAAAACACACAGCGGAAGTCTACGTCTCACATGACCATCTTAGACACAGTCGCAAAACATAAGTAGGGACACGACCCTTTACAATCAAAAGAAGTCTATTACATGAACAAAAGAACTTAAAAGTCTTGTCCTCGAATCCATGAGGACATACCAAGTCTTGGAGGAAAGCAATCCAACACTTCAAACTAGCTAGGAGGGATCACTTGCCGGAACCTACACTTATAGTAAAAATATGAAGAATATGGGTTAGTACACAAAATGTACTAAGTATGATGACCATGCAAAACATGCTTAAAAAGGGACATTTTAGTTAGAAACCATGCATTATGCCACCTTTTTGAAATATCATGAACAATAGCATAAAAGACATACAAGACAAGCATAACATCAAGTAAGTCATAATATCACCTTTAAACAATATCAACATGAAAACCTTTACCTTGGACCTTCACCTCAAGAAACCCTTATGCTATACCTCGTGCAATGTATGGATGACGTCCCATACCACCATCCATACTAAGGCACCACATTTAGGTCACTTAAAGTAACTTATCATTCCTTTCTTTCACCTTTGCACAATATTCATACATAAGAGGTATATCATTAATTAAGACATGACAAGGGAAAATAACTCGTAATATAACCCAAGTATAACATGCATAACATATTAAGCATTTAAGAGCCAACATTCTTTAATAACCTCATTTAGGGTACATTCATGTCACAGTCATTAGGATTTAGAGAAACTCACTATGACCCTCTCCAAGCCTACTCGTGCAATGTATAGGTAGCATCCCATACTACTACCTACACTTTGTAGAACCTGTCAAGAAACCATAATGAAATCTCACATGATGGGAAGTAAGCGTTTAACCGACATAGACCATGAGAGCTTGTCATGGAATCCGGTGTCATGAGTCCCCACACCGAAAAGAGGTGGTCTACTTGCCTAAGGAAGACCGGTATATATAGCTTAATGGATCCACTAGCTTCCTATGCGGGCACATAGTTTATGGGATAAGGTAGACGATCATTGAAACTCATGCCTAACTGTCGGGGGAGTTTCCATCTAACCAAATCCGCTCGGTGCTTAGCCTACATTCCCATAGAATAGTTCATTACTTTGACATCATCACACATGAAAGGGTGCCATAAGCCTACCGATTCAAGGTACATTATTTAACACATGAAAGGGTGCCATAAGCCTACCGATTCAAGGTACATTTAGGAAAGCTCATTAACTCCTCTTGAAAGGGTGCCATGGGCCTACCGATTCAAGTCTCATCATTAACCTTTATGGAAAGGTGCCATAGGCCTACCGAATCCAAGGTTCATTACTTATCATTAATGGAAGGGTGCCATTAGCCTACCGATCCAAGGTTCATTATAAGCATGTGTGGAAGGGTGCCATAAGCCTACCGATCCAAGGATTCAACAATCAACAATATAATCATTTATACAAGAAAATGATGCATAAGCCCTACCAATTCAAGGTATACTTTATATTGAAGAATCCTTCATATTATATCATCAACATTCATGAGTGTCATCAACACATCTCTGGATTTCCATACATCTCATAACTCAAACTTTAAAGCATCGATTCATCAATTCTCCATAGTTGGACATTTTGTCAAACACCTTGAAGGCATGTAATGGAATCAAAGAGCATGGAAAATAGGGTAGTAATTATGCAACCAAACCAGTGAACAACCTACAACAACACCTTTACATTCATAACATGATCACATTATCTTCATTGAATTCTCATTCGTATAATGTCATGATAACACTCCAATTTCTCATACTATGCCTTTAAGGCCATAAGCCTCACATACCAATACACCAACAATACACCATAAAATAAGCATGGGTAATGACATACTTCAACAATCTAAAGACCTTTAAACAAGTTTGATTCATATACATTCATTATCTAGCAACCCACTTCATAAAGGCATAAACTAGGAATAGAGAGAAATCATGGGTTCATGGAGTATTTTCATCTTAAATCGTCAATACAACAACAATATAACCATAAAGTGCCATTAGAAACCTTTTAAAACCATTTGGTGGAAGAACCCATGAGATTGAGTGAAAACCTAGATTTTTCATACTTTGAAATAACTTTGGATTTGGCTCCTTGAATGGAAAATTAGACAAGGATCAAGACCACCATACCTTTGCTATGATCTCCCACGAAATTTGATGAAGAAAGCCTTGAATCCAAAGCCCTAGCTCCCACTTCTTCTTCTTCTTAAATGGAGGATTGTAGAGAGGGAAATGTTTTTAGGGATGGGAATGAACTAATGGTATATAGGAAATAATATAAGTCCTTTGAAAAAAATGGTCCAACACTTAGAAAAAATTTCAGGCGGGTGAACAGTAAATGAACAGTAAAATCAGCTACTGGAATTTGCCTTTTTCTGCCGGACAGATTTTACGAAAATGGGCATAACTTCTTCGTCCGAACTCCGAATGAGGTGAAACGAAGTGAGTTAGGTAGCTAACTCAAAGGGCTTTCCATGGATATATTATTGGCCACCCAAATAATTTGTGTGCTAGGAGATATGACCCTCCAAAGTAGACCCTCGAAAAAGGCTTCACTTGGAAATTTCGGATTTTGATACGGTTGCTCTAAAATTTGGGTTAGACCCATTTCCCACTCAATTTGACCCCCTAAACAAGAATATGAAGTCGGATTTTCGAAAAACGAAACGGATCTTTTAATATACAGCTAAACAAGTTTCCGGTAACTTCCGAAGCACATTTTTAAGAACTTTTGGGTCAAATTCAAATATAATCATTTCATTAAGTTCTCGACTCCAAACTCACATGTGAGGCTCTAGTTTCACTCTATCATTTTCCGAGTCGTTACATCGCGCAAACTTGGAGGCGTTGGAAAGATCATTCCAAGAGCTTTCCAACCATATTTGGAAGTACACCTAAATTATCCTGAGCTAGGAGTTATGGTTGTTTGAAGTTGACCAAAACTCAAATTTTCCTAATTTAAACAAATTTTCCAGATTTTCATTCTTTCCAAAAATGGCTATTTCAAATATTAGCTTCTTCCTAGTTATTTCAAATTGCGAGATGTTACAATATCTTCTCCTTGGGAACATTCGTCCTTGAATGAGATTACTCTTACTAGGCTAAGGTTGTAATATTAGGTTCAAACACCCAGCAAGCAAATGAAACAAACAACATGCTCACTCATAATTTAAAGAGTACTAAGAAAAGAATTAGTACGTTGGTATGCATTTTCTCCAAACTCAAAGAGATGTGGATATCTCTTCTTCATGTCCTCTTCAGCTTCCCAAGTAGCTTCCTCAACAAATTGATTCCTCCAAAGGACTTTGACTGATGCTACCTCTTTTTGTTCTCAACTTGCGAACTTGGCGATCTAGAATCTGAACATGAATCTCCTCATAAGATAAGCTATCTTTGATCCCAATATTTTCTGTTGGTATGATCAATGAAGGATCGCCCATGCACTTCTTCAACATGGAGATGTGAAATACCGAATGAACCGCGGGTAACTTTTGTGGTAGCTCTAACTCATAAGCTACATTGACAATCCTCTTGGATATTCGATAAGGCCCAATAAACCGGGGACTAAGTTTCCCCTTCTTACCAAACCTCATAACACCTTTCATGGGTGAAACTTTTAGATATATCCAATCATCTACCTCAAACTCTAACGCCCTTCTCCTAACATCAGTATAGGATTTCTAATGACTCTGCACTGTTTTCAACCTCTCTTGAATCACATTCACCTTCTCCATAGCTTGATGAACTAAATCTGGTCCTATCAATCCTGCTTCACCAACTTCAAACCATTCAATAGGAGATCTGCATCTTTTCCCATAAATAGCTTCATATGGAGCCATCTGGATGCTAGAGTGGTAACTATTGTTGTATGCAAATTCAATAAGGGGTAGGTGATCATCCCAATTACCTTTGAAATCAATCATACAGGCCCTCAACATATCTTTTAATGTCTGAATAATGCGCTCTGCTTTCCCATATGTCTGAGGATAAAAAACAATACTTAAGTTCACCTTTGAACCCAAACCTTTCTGAAAAGATTTCCAGAATTGTGCAGTAAATTGTGCACCTCTATCTGAAATAATGGAGACTGGGACTCCATGAAGTCTTACCACCTCCTGAATATATAACCTGGCATAATCCTCTGCTGAATGGGTAGTCTTTACCGGCAAAAAGTGGGTTGATTTTGTCATTCTATTGACAATCACTTAAATAGAATCATGTTGTCTAGGAGACCTTGGTAAACCTATGATGAAGTCCATATTAATCATCTCCCACTTCCATTCTAGAAGTTCTATATTCTGAGCCAAACCACCGGGCCTTTGGTGCTCTACTTTAACTTGTTGGCAATTTGGGCACTTAGCAACAAATTCTATAATGCCCTTCTTCTTACTATTCCAACAATACACCTCTTTTAAATCGCGATACATCTTTGTGGAACCCGGATGAATGGAATATCTGGAGCTATGAGCCTCCTCCATGATCCTCTCTTGGAGTATATCCACCATTGGTACACACAATCTACCTTGATATCTCAGTACACCATCTTCCCCTTGTTCAAAAGCTAATATTTTTTGCTTATGAACATTTGCCTTCAATTCAAGTAAAATAGGGTCTTGATCTTGCTTGTCTTTTACTTTTGACACTAATGATGATGCAGCCTCATTCATCCTCACTATTCCTCCTTTTGTGGAATCCATAAGTTTGACTCCCAGGCATGCAAGTCTATGTGCATCCTTTGCTAACTCTCTCATTTCTTCCTCAACATGTGCAGTACTACCCATAGACAACCTGCTTAAAGTATCAGCAACAACATTAGTCTTACCTGGGTAGTAAAGAATACTTATGTCATAATCCTTGAGTAATTCTAACCACCTCCTCTGTCTGAGATTGAGCTCCTTCTGAGTGAATGCATACTGAAGGCTCTTGTGATCGGTGAACATATCCACATGAACACCATAAAGATAATGGCGCCATATTTTCAAAGTAAATACTACAACAACCAATTCTAAGTCATGGGTTGGGTAATTCTTCTCATGAACTTTCAACTGTCTGGAGGCATAATCTATAACTTTGTCATTCTACATTAACACACAACCCAATCCAACTCTAGATGCATCACAATACACCACAAAACCTTGCGTACCTACTGGTAAGGTCAATACTGGGCAGTTAACCTATTTTTTAATTCCTGAAAGCTTTTCTCACAAGCTTCAGACCATTGAAACTTAATTGTTTTCTGGGTCAATTTGGTCAAAGAGGACGAAATAGATGTGTTACGACCCAAGCCTAGGGCCTAGACGTGACATGGCGAATGAGAAACCCGAAGGAACCCCAAACAAGCCTCTCAAACTTGTCATCAAACTTCATCGGTCGCGGAAGTACAATCAACATTAATTAATGGGAAATAGGGACTAAGGACAAACCATTTCAAAAAGACATCATAGAACAAGAGTCAAGTTCATTTACAAAATACTTGTTCAACGCACACCTCTACATACATAGATAGGACGGGGGCCATGACATACTACCGGCTCCCCTCATTGTCAAAATACAATTGCAAGCTAAAGTCTCAAAACATAGGAGTAGGAAACATAACATAGCCCTCGAATCATTAAGGACTCACCAACAAACTCGGATAAGCACCGTACTAGCCACGTGAATGGAGAGAAGGATCAAGAGTAGCTCCGGTCCCTACATGGTGACATCACGTAGGCAAAATATGCGTTAGTACTTGGAATGTACTAAGTATGCGGGGTGCAACACAACAATAGACAAGGACACAATCGAAATACAAGAAATAGTTTCATAGGCATTATGAATAACAATATGAGGATGCATGATCAAAGTGAAGTCAAAACATGTTTAAGTAAATCTATACTAATAGTAGATATCATATGTGTATGCATGATCCAACCAATCTATAACCCCAACTTAGGAT
>NC_064288.1:48329294-48344980 GCF_019186545.1 Solanum stenotomum
TCGATCCTAGTTACCTGTGTCTGCATCATAATAAGATGCAGGACAACTGGCATCAGTACATTGAATGTACGAGTATGCGAGTTGGAATGCTAAATACAACATAGGCTTGAAAAGAATTTGAAAGAAACTGAAGAACTTACCTGGCTCAACTCTCTCAACATAACTGACTTATTTCAATATAGAGTAGTTTAAAACAAGTGCAATATATAGAAAAGTTGTTTAAAACATGATGTCAACTTTGTGTGTATGCAAAGATACAAATAACTTTGAGATGAATGAAAAAAATATAAATAAACTGATGTATATAAAAATACAAAGTATTGTTGTGGGAGTTTCTCTAATCGACAACCATCACTTAAGAGCTATAGTGATGATACACCGATCTTCCTCACACTGCCAGCGCATCCTATACCTTGCCACAAGTATAAGACCTAAACTACTAAGTAGATCCACTAGTCTATGCGAAAAGGATTCATCTAAAAAGTATGACCATTTTATACCCATGATGGCTACATGGTTTATGGGGTTGTGGGTTCTTTGAACGCTCCCCCATATTGGTGCTCAATACAACTCCCAAAATATGATACTAGCTCTTTATGTTTAAAAATATACTTGTTCTGTGATTTGAGATTAGTGATCAAAAACTTAGCTTAAAGGTTGTCTTGGAAATCAAAGTTTCCCCTTTTGCTTCATTTAGAAAGCGATTTCTATTTTCTGAAAACTAGCCTGAAGGCCTTTTAGAAATCGAGGCTTTCTTGCTTATATGTGAAAACATTTTAAACCCTTTGGGAATACATAGTCCCCATATACTTTTGAAGAAATGAACTTCAAGCTTTACTCTTTACTGAACTCAAAACTTTCTTAAAACAAAGTTAAAACGTTTGCAAAAGACTTTTGGAAAACTTTAAGAACTTCTTTAGACTTTGATCTTAACTACTCTTGACTTGACTCTTAACTGGTCCTTGAATTGAATTATGGATTCAAGGATTTTGATTTGTGATAGGAAGGATCACATGATGTTTAGGAATGATCTTAAATAGCTAAACACGAGAAAAGTCACGAAATCACCGTCTTGGAACAAGTCCGCAACGTGGAGGTGTTTTAAATAATTACTCGCAAAATTAAATTTTGAGATAAAGGAGTCCACGTCTTAACCACGACGCGGAGAAACTTTTGGATCACTGGGGGAGCAAGTCCGCGATGCGGACTTGCGTGCTAGATCACAATTGACTTTTTCCTTCTCCGTTTTATAGCCCCAATTGGCCTAAACTGGACTATTGATCTTAAATTCATTTTAGATTCCGATAACCAGCATATGGACTCAAGAACCTAACTCAAAACAACTCTATAATTTGACTCAAAGATCTCACAAACTCGTCAATTCATCCCAATTCAAGAACAACATTTCAAATTCAAGAATACCTATCAAGAACATCAACTTTCAAACTCTTTTAGGACGAATTTCGCTGAACTAAACATGTTTGGCACGTGGGTAATTGAACCCAACGCTATGAAAGACTCACATACCTTATAAGATTAATTCCTTGGCAAAATCCACCACCAAATCGCACGAGCTTAGCGAAATCTGAGCTTTTCTACTCCTTTCTCCTCTTTTATCTTTTCTCCAAGCCCTAGCGTGAATTTCCAATTGAGTAAACTGATATCATTCTGATTTGACCCTTAATTAATTCACTAAAACGAATTAAATTAATTGGGTAAGAAAAAGACTAATCTACCCTTCAAAAATCCGGATTAGACTTTCCTTAATCGCACAGCCCAACTTCCAAAGGGCTTAACTCACTCATACGAACTCGGAATCGCGCAAACTTGGCGGCGTTGGAAAGATCATTCCAAGAGATTTCCAACCATATTTGGAAGTACACCTAAATTATCCTGAGCTAGGAGTTATGGCTATTTGAAGTTGACCAAAACTCAAATTTTCCTAACTTAAACAAATTTTCCAGATTTTCATTCTTTCCAAAAATGGCTATTTCAAATATTAGCCTCTTCCTAGTTATTTCAAATTGCGAGATGTTACAATATCTCCCCCTTGGGAATATTCGTCCTCGAATGAGATTACTCTTACTAGGCTAAGGTTGTAATATTAGGTTCAAACACCTAGCAAGTAAATTAAACAAACAACATGCTCACTCATAATTTAAAGAGTACTAAGAAGAGAATTAGTACCTTGGTATGCATTTTCTCCAAACTCAAAGAGATGTGGATATCTCTTCTTCATGTCCTCTTCAGCTTCCCAAGTAGCTTCCTCAACAAATTGATTCCTCCAAAGGACTTTGACTGATGCTACCTCTTTTGTTCTCAACTTGCGAACTTGGCGATCTAGAATCTGAACAGGAATCTCCTCATAAGATAAACTATCTTTGATCCCAATATTTTCAGTTGGTATGATCAATGAAGGATCGCCCATGCACTTCTTCAACATGGAGATGTGAAATACCGAATGAACCGCGGCTAACTCTTGTGATAGCTCCAACTCATAAGCTACATTGACAATCCTCTTGGATATTCGATAAGGCCCAATAAACCGGGGACAAAGTTTCCCCTTCTTACCAAACCTCATAACACCTTTCATGGGTGAAACTTTTAGATATATCCAATCATCTACCTCAAACTCTAACGCCCTTCTCCTAACATCAGTATAGGATTTCTAATGACTCTGCACTGTTTTCAACCTCTCTTGAATCACATTCACCTTCTCCATAGCTTGATGAACTAAATCTGGTCCTATCAATCCTGCTTCACCAACTTGAAACCATTCAATAGGAAATCTGCATCTTTTCCCATAAATAGCTTCATATGGAGCCATCTGGATGCTAGAGTGGTAACTATTGTTGTATGCAAATTCAATAAGAGGTAGGTGATCATCCCAATTACCTTTGAAATCAATCACACAGGCCCTCAACATATCTTTTAATGTCTGAATAATGCGCTCTGCTTTCCCATATGTCTGAGGATAAAAAGCAATACTTAAGTTCACATTTGAACCCAAACCTTTCTGAAAAGATTTCCAGAATTGTGCACCTCTATCTGAAATAATGGTGACTAGGACTCCATGAAGTCTTACCACCTCCTGAATATATAACCTGGCATAATCCTCTGCTGAATGGGTAGTCTTTACCAGCAAAAAGTGGGCTGATTTTGTCATTCTATTGACAATCACTCAAATAGAATCATGTTGTCTAGGAGACCTTGGTAAACCTGTGATGAAGTCCATATTAATCATCTCCCACTTCCATTCCAGAAGTTCTATATTCTGAGCCAAACCACCGGGCCTTTGGTGCTCTACTTTAACTTGTTGGCAATTTAGGCACTTAGCAACAAATTCTGCAATGCCCTTCTTCTTACTATTCCAACAATACACCTCTTTTAAATCGCGATACATCTTTGTGGAACCCGGATGAATGGAATATCTGGAGCTATGAGCCTCCTCCATGATCCTCTCTTGGAGTCCATCCACCATTGGTACACACAATCTACCTTGATATCTCAGTACACCATCTTCCCCTTGTTCAAAAGCTAATATTTTTTGCTTATGAACATTTGCCTTCAATTCAAGTAAAATAGGGTCTTGATCTTGCTTGTCTTTTACTTTTGACACTAATGATGATTCAGCCTCATTCATCATCACTACTCCTCCTTTTGGGGAATCTATAAGTCTGATTCCCAGGCATGCAAGTATATGTGCATCCTTTGCTAACTCTCTCATTTCTTCATCAACATGTGCAGTACTACCCATAGACAACCTGCTTAAAGTATCAGCAACAGCATTAGCCTTACCTGGGTGGTAAAGAATACTTATGTCATAATCCTTGAGTAATTCTAACCACCTCCTCTGTCTGAGATTGAGCTCCTTCTGAGTGAATGCATACTGAAGGCTCTTGTGATAAGTGAACATATCCACATGAACACCATAAAGATAATGGCGCCATATTTTCAAAGCAAATACTACAACAACCATTTCTAAGTCATGGGTTGGGTAGTTCTTCTCATGAACTTTCAACTGTCTGGAGGCATAATCTATAACTTTGTCATTCTACATTAACACACAACCCAATCCAACTCTAGATGCATCACAATACACCACAAAACCTTGCGTACCTTCTGGTAAGGTCAATACTGGGCAGTAGTTAACCTATTTTTTAATTCCTGAAAGCTTTTCTCACAAGCTTCAGACCATTGAAACTTAATTGTTTTCTGAGTCAATTTGGTCAAAGAGGACGAAATATATGAGAACCCCTCTATGAACCTCCTATAATAGCCAGCCAGCCAAACCAAAGAAACTCCTAACACAGTTGGAGATGTGGGTCTAGGCCAACTCTGCATTGCCTCTATCTTTTGAGTATCAACTCTAATTCCATCACCGAAAACTATGTGGCCCAAGAATTCCACCGACTCAAGCCAAAACTCACATTTCGAGAACTTAGCATACAACTCCTTATCGTTCAAAGTTTGAAGAACTATTCTGAGATAGCTAGCATGATCTTCTTCATTCCTTGAATAAATTAGTATGTCATCAATGAAGACGATAACAAACATATCTAAATAAGGTTTGAAAACCTTATTCATAAGGTCCATGAACGCTACAGGTGCATTGGTCAAACCGAACGACATGACCAGAAACTCATAGTGACCATAACAGGTCCTGAATGTTGTCTTTGGAATATCACACTCCTTTATTTTCAACTGATGGTAGCCATATTTGAGGTCAATCTTAGAAAAATAAGAAGCACCTTGAAGTTGATCAAATAAATCATCAATCCTTGGAAGAGGACACTTATTCTTGATGGTAACCTTGTTCAACTGACAGTAATCTATATACATCCTAAGGGAACCATCTTTCTTTCTCACAAATAAGATCGGAGCGCCCCAAAGTGAGACACTTGATCGAATAAAGACCTTATCTAAGAGATCATGTAACTGTTCTTAAGCTCTTTCAACTCTGCTGTGCCATTCTATATGGCAGAATAGAGATAAGACAAGTATCTGGAAGAAGATCTATACCGAATTTTATCTCTCTCTCAGGAGGGACTCCGAGTAGATCATCTGGAAATACTTCTGGACACTCTCTTACTACTGAAATTGACTGAATATAAGGTATCTCAACACTATAGTCATTAACTCGGACTAAGTGATAGACACAACCCTTAGAAACTAACTTCCTTTCCTTAAGGTACGAAATGAAACGACTCTTAGGCACAGTTGAACTGCTTTTTCACTCTAAGACTGGCTCATTTGGAAACTAAAACTTATCAACTGAGGCAAAACAGGCATGAAACCAGTCCATACCAAGAATGACATCAAAATCTACCATGTCTAACTCAATTAAATCAGTCATGGTACTCTTGTGATTGACGGAAGCGGGACAATCACGATAAACTCTCTCTGCTAGAATAGACTCACCAACAGGTGTAGAAACACTGAATGGTTCACTAAGTTGCTCAGGAATAACATCAAAATTCATAGCAACATATGGAGTTAAAAAAGACAAACTCGCTCCTGGGTCTAGCAAAGCATAAACAGTAAAGTCAAAGACTTGGATCATACCAGTGACAACATCTGGCCAATCCTCTTGCTCTTGGGGACTGTTGATAACACATAAGCAGATTGTTCCTCCGCTAGTACCGAAAGTTGCCCCTCTAGGTGCAGCCCTGTCTGGTGGAGCAACTGAAGAAGACTGGGCTCTGTTGCCCCCATCACCATTTCCTTGCATGTTCTTTGGATACTCTCGCATGAAATGCCCATTTTGACCACACTTGAAACAACCAGTGGAGCCTTCACGACAAGTACTTGAGTGGTTCCTACCACACTTGGTGCATGTAGGACGCTTACTACCCCCTTGTGCCACGCTACCCTGAGAATAAACAGGTTTAACTCTGAAATTCTAACTATTGTACTCACATTTGTTCTTAGGTGCAGGTGCACTAGCAGATGATGGAGCAGGTCCTTTTCTGTTTCTGTTGGAAAGACGACCGGTTGGTACTACTCTTCTGCTGCCCGGACTCATTCCCTGCCTTGGCTCTCTTATTCTTAAACTCTTCTTTATCCCTTAGCTTCTCTTCCTTAACCTGCTGCACATACACCATTAACCTTGATATATCCATGTCCCCAATTATCATTGCAACCCCACCTTCCTTACTCGACAGACGAGACAACCCAGCAACAAACAAGCTCATTCTACTCTTTATGTCCGCAACCATCTCCGGAGCATAACGAGATAGTTGGGTGAACTTCTACCTATATTCATGAACACTCAAAGAATCTTGTTTAACTGTGAGGAACTCTCGTACCTTAGCCTCTTTCAGTTCTCGGGGAAAGAAATGCCCCAAGAAAGCCTCCTCAAAACAGGCCTAATTCGCAGGTGGTGCATCATCAGCTCTACCCTCTTTACACTAATCAAACCAAGTCCTAGCAATATTCTTAAGTTGGTATGCATCTAGTTCAACTCGCTCAGCATCAGCAACATGCATAGCCTCAAAAACCTTCTACAGTCCATCAACAAAGTTCTTTGGGTTCTCAGAAGTGCTTAAAAAGTGAAACTAGGAGGATTCATCCTCAAGAACTCACGAATCCTTGAAGTATCAACCCCTCCTTACCGAGCTCCTCTTTGTTGCCCAACCTGGTTAGTCACAGCTTGACTCAGCATCCTAATTGCTTCTCTGAACCTAACATTAGTGACTTCCCCTTGAGGTTGCACTTCAGGTGCATTTGGTAACTCTTGTTCCTCAACATTTCTCCTAGCTGGACGACCTCAGACTGCTCTTCGTGGCGGCATAATTATCTGAAAACACGCGCAAGCACGAATTAAAAGGAAATTTTTAGAGATCAACTCTAACGCACGAAAAAAGTGTGAAAGAAGTGAGAGATTTTCCTAAATGTTGCAGCCTCCTAATTATAGATGTGGCGCGCTTCACATCGATACTAGGACTCTACAAACACAACTTCATAGACTCCCTAGGACTCTTGAACTCTGTGCTCTGATACCAAGTTTGTGACGCACCGAGCCTACACCCTGGACGTGGCTGACACTCGAAGACCATTAATGGCCTCAAGCGAACCGTTGACCTGGCTTACTAACTCAGCGAAAGACTTAACTCATCACATACATATTTATGAAGTAACTAGAATGTTATAAAGGAATATTCAATTGGCCATTAAGGCAAACTCAAGTCTTTAACATATGAAATGAAAAGTAAAGACAACTGAATTAACTAACTGACTGTCTATCTATGAAGCCTCTAAACAACTGAGATGGATGTCGAGATAGTCCCACGACATCCTAATGAACTAATACTAAAACTAAAAGCAATGAAAAGGAGTCCTCTTGAATAAGAAGAGACTCACCAACAGACTCTGAACTGCTCACTAGATCAATGATGCGCCGGATGCCGATCCTAATTACCTCTGTCTGCATCATAATAAGATGCAGGACAACTGGCATCAGTACATTAAATGTATGAGTATGCGAGTTGGAATGCTAAATACAACATAGGCTTGAAAAGAATCTGAAAGAAACTGAAGAACTTAACTGGCTCAACTCACTCAACATAACTGACTTATTTCAATATAGAGTAGTTTAAAACAAGTGCAATATAAAGAAAAGTTGTTTAAACCATGATGTCAACTTTGTGTGTATGCAAAGATACAAATAACTTTGGGATATATGAAAAACATACAAATAAACTGATGTATATAAAAATACAAAGTAATGTTGTGGGAGTTTCTCTAATCGACAACCATCACTTAAGAGCTATAGTGATGATACACCGATCTTCCTCACGCTACCAGCGCATCCTATACCTTGCCACAGGATAAGACCTGAACTACTAAGTGGATCCACTAGTCTATGCGAAAAGGATTTATCTAAAAAGTATGACCATTTTCTACCCATGATGGCTACACGGTTTGTGGGGGTTGTGGGTTCTCTGAAAGCTCCTCCATATCGGTGGTCAATACTACTCTCAAATTATGATACTAGCTCTTTATATTTAAAAATATATTTCTTCTGTGATTTGAGATAAGTGCTCAAAAACTTAGCTCAAAGGCTATTGTGGAAATCAAAGTTTCCCCTCTTGCTTCATTTAGAAAGCGATTTCTCTTTTCTGAAAACTAGCCTAAAGGCCTTTTGGACATCGAGGTTTCCTTTCTTGTTTAAATGTAAAAACATTTTAAACCCTTTGGGAATACATAGTCCTCATATACTTTTGAATAAATGAACTTCAAGTTTTACTCTTTACTAAACTTAAAACTTAAGTCTTAAAACAAAGTTAAAACGTTTGCAAAAGACTTTTGAAAAACTTTAAGAACTTCTCTAGACTTTGATCTTAACTACTCTTGACTTGACTCTTAATTGGTCCTTGAATTGTATTATAGATTCAAGGATTTTTATTTGTGATAGGAAGGATCACATGATGTTTACGAATGATCCTAAATAGCTAAACATGAGAAAAGTCACGAAATTATCGTCTTGGAACAAGTCCGCGATGCGGAGGCGTTTTCAATAATTACTCGCGAAATTAATTTTGAGACAGAGGAGTCCGCGTCTTAACTGCGATGTGAAGAAACTTTTTGGTCACTGGGGGAGAAAGTCCGTGACGCGGACTTGCGTGTCGCGGACTTGCGTGCCAGATCACGATCGACTTTTTCTTTCTCCGTTTTACAGCCCCAATTCGCCTAAACTCGACTATTGATCTCAAATTCATTTTAGATTCCTATACCCAACATATGGACTCAAGAACCTAACTCAATACAACTTTATAATTCGACTCGAAGATCTCAGAAACTCCTCAATTCATCCCTATTCAAGAACAACATTCAAATTCAAGAATACATGTCAAAAACATCAACTTTCAAAATCTTTTTGGACGAATTTCACTGAACTAAACATGTTTGGCGTGTGGGTGAATGAACCCAATGCTATGAAAGATTCACATACCTTGTAAGATTGATTCCTTGGCGAAATCTACCACCAAATCGCACGATCTTAGCGAAATCTAAGCCTTTCTTCTCCTTTCTCCTCTTTTCTCTTTTCTCCAAGCCCTTGTGTGAATTTTCAATTAGTCTTTTCCTTACCCAATTAATTTAATTCACTAAAACGAATTAAATTAATTGGGTAAGGAAAAGACTAATCTACCCTTCAAAAATCCGGATTAGACTTTTCTTAATCGCACAGCCCAACTTCCAATAGGCATAACTCACTCATACGAACTTGGAATCGTGCAAACTTGGCGAAGTTGGAAAGATCATTCCAAGAGCTTTCCAACCATATCTGGAAGTACACATAATGCATCTTGAGCTAGGATTTATGGCTGTTTGAAGTTGACCAAAACTTAACTTTTCCTAACTTAAACAAATTTTTCAGATTTTCATTCTTTCCAAAAATGGCTATTTCCAAATATTAGCTTCTTCCTAGTTATTTCAAATTGCGAGATGTTACAGAAAGAGCAATTGAATCTTACATGTTAGTTTCCCATGAAATGATAGATCAGCCTAGAAAACAAGTCATTCCTCATGTACTCTTTCTATCAACTTGATACCCTGCATAATCAACATCATCATATTCCTCCCAACAAAAATATTCTCCTGATGTACAGAATAGAACCAGGTCCCTTTCTTCTTGAAATGTCTCAAGATTCTCTTAGCAGCCTTCAAATGTGATTCCTTTCGACAAGCTAGGAATCTTGCATAAATCCCAACACGGAAAACAATATCAGGTCTACTATTAGTGAAAAACAAGAAGGATTCAATGATTCCTCTTTACGATCCAACATAATATATATTGTATTTATGTAGTCATATCAGTCCTAGTTTACATCTTTATACTTAAAAAAAAGTTGCAATAGTGTATCTACAATCCTATTTAGAATATCAATCACTTAATGTAAATATTGTATCAACCTTATATAAACGTGTATAATTACATTTATAAGAGATATTAATACATATTTTCACTCTAGTATACAATATTATATAATATTCTACAAAAAAATAATTTCATCTCTTAAGAACTTCAATCCACAAAATACCATCAAATAGCTTTAAATTTTACCATGCTTCAAAATGGCATTCCAAATGAATTTCAATGATCAAATTATCAAAATATTAATAAATCAGAAGATCCATTTTGTGAGTTTTTCAACTTTTAAAAGCCCTAAAAATGGAGTTTAAAATTTTAGTTTAATCACCTATCAATGTTTAAATTTTTGATGATAAACATGGGATACACTCTCAATTAATTTTTTTAACTAAGCATGACACGACCCAAAAAAAGACGTGATGGAACTTGTCTATTCCCACCAAGACAAGTCAGCCTCAACCCAACGAGAACAAAAGAAATGCGGAAAGATAAGGCAAGAACAAATAAAGGCGAAAAACTTATTCATTCTAAATAAATACACCAAAATCCGGTTATCAATGTATACAAGTCATTAATGTAAATACAAAATTTGAACGATAAATTCAAGTCTCAATTGTCTTTGCTTCTCAAATAGAGCAAAGCATAAATAAAGCAAAAGAGGGTCAACCGAGATGACAAAAAGCTACCTCTCAAGTCCTTCAACAAGCCTCGAAGTCAAGAGAAGAAGAAGATCACATGGGTTCGGGCTCAGAAACTACACAAGTGTAGAAGCAAGGAGTGAGTACCACCAACACGGTACCCAACAAGCAACCTAATAAACTAGGTAACATAGCTAATTTAAATACTCCTTTCATCCCCACCGAACCTCCACAAACTACAACCTGCACAGAAATCATCAACCTAGTAGTTCTATAATACACTAGTCACAAGGCTCAAAAATCATAGATCAAAAGTCATATTTCAATAACCAAAAAGTATCAAATTAGTTTCTCTTAAGTACAACGTATTTCAGTCACAAATATCAACATATTCAACTCATATAAAAAATAAATCAATCCAACACCACAATTGGCTCAACTACATACATCAAACAAGTCAAATATATGTATAAAATATATTGATCACAATGGTCAATATTTGTCGAAACTATTTCCCTTCGGCACAATGTCACTAGCCAAAACCATTTCCCTTCGGTTTCACATCAATCACTTGCCGAAACCATTTTTCTTCGGCTCTTGTCACAAAATCTCACATGTTGGAACCATTCTCCTTCGGCAGTTATCAACAAAATTCACTAGTCAGAACCATTTTCCTTCGGCTTTAATCGCAAAATATCACTTGTCGGACCATTTTCCTTCAGTTTATCACAAAATATCACCAGCCGAAACTATTTACCTTCAACTTTTATATCAACCATCTCATCACGGTGTTAAAAAATCAATACACACAAGCAATATCAATCACACTGGGAGACAAAAATTCATATAATTCAAGTCCACTTTCATGCATTCAAGCAAGTCACCAATTAATCAAATAGGGGTCACAACAAGGCAATTCACATTCTTTTATTATCATCAAGAAGTCTTTTTATTTCCCCCAGACCTCGAGGGCCCCCGCCCTCGAGGCCCCCCCACCCCCAGACCTCGAGGATCCCCGCCTTCGAGGCCCCGTGCCCGGAGCCCCCCCGATCCCGAAACCTTGAGGACCCTTAAATCCAAACCTCGAGTCCCCCCGCCCTCGAACCTCAAGGCCCCACCACCCTTGAACCTCGAGGCCCCCTCGCCCAGCCCCCTGGACCTCGAGGCACCGATCAACGACCCCTCATCCCAAAGCTCGAGGAGTCTTGCCCCGAGGCCGACCCGCTCATCAAACCTCGAGGCACCGCACCCCGAGGGACCCCCACCCAACCCCTCAAACCTCCAGGCGCCGCTCCCCGAGGCCCCCTAACCCCCAAACCTCGAGGCGTCTCGCCCCGAGGCCCCCTACCCCACCGCTTGGATATTACACCCTATATTCAAAAAGACCAAATTAACAGATTTCGAGAAAGTTGCAGGTGCCAAACCACGTCGACCACCCACAGCCTGTGGAGTGGACCACGAACCATAGGTGTGGTCCATGGTTATCTTGCCCAAGTGGGTTTTAAGGGTCCAGGACCACGACCTGACCGACGGACCGTTGGTCAGACCACAGTCTATGGTTAGAGACCCCAAAGATCAATTCTCCAATCCCAAACAATGATCCACTAAGACGGGCCGTGGGTCAGACCATGGTCTGTCGACTAGGGTCCATGGATGGTCACCTGATAGTTAATTTCAGGGTCAGTAGGGTCTTTTCCTAGTTAATTAATTCCTCTACTATGTCGTTTTGCCTATATTTAGAACCCTTATATAAGCCTTTTAACCCCAAATTTACCCCAATTAATTCACTCTTTCTAAATCCTAAAAGAAAACCAACTCCTCTCAAATATTCTCTCTCTAGAACTTGAAGAAGAAGAAGATTCAGCTAGGGTTAGAAGCTAAGGATCCAAATTCTCCATTGAAGGCTAGTAATTGGAGTCAAGGTATGCTAGCTTTCTTCCATGGGTTCCTTCCACCCATAGAGACCCCAAAATTTCCTCTATTTCAAATGGTATGATTCCCCAATTAGTTAGGGTTTTCCTCAAACATCATGGGTTATTTTGATTATTGATCTTAATGATTGAATTATGTTTAAATATGCACGAATTGATGATTTACAATGCTTTTATGATGTTTTCCATATGAACCCATGCAAACCCCCATGTGTTTCCAAATTGTGATCACAGAGAGTTGGGTTGTTGATTATGAAAGATGAGTTTTATGATCTAAAGCATGAAGTAATAGAATTACATAATTTTATAATAAAATCCCTATCTAATTCTAGAATTCTAGATTTGGTGATTGAAAGGGAAAAATGTGAGTTTATGCATGATCTTATGAAACTTATGTAAATGCTTTAACGGTGCTTTGAGTAAAGTACCAATGTTGTTGTTATTGTGTTGTTGATAGGATATTCTCATAAAACACTTACAACCATGATGTGAAAGGTTTTCTCACATAAAAGGGATTCTTAGGTTTAAAGGTTATTCTCACCTAATTGAATCAATGAATAAGAGCTATCCTAATGAACTAGTTTGGGCTGGCAAAATGACACGTCTTTCCATGAATAATGAGAATAAGTAAGAAAATACTATTTCGTGGGAATTCTGCTTAGCACCGAGTGGATATTGACATTGAGATGGAAGCTCTCCCGTTAGTAGAGGTCGGGTTTCTACAAGAAGTCTCATGAGATGGAAGCTTTCCTATGAGTAGAGGCCAGGTTTCTAGTAGCAATCTCCTTATCCCATAATTATGTGCCCCCATAGGCTAATTAGCTAGTGGATCCACTTAAGCTAGAAGTTCACAGTTCTACCTTAGGCAATTAGAACAAACAATTTCGGTGTGGGAGACACAGGGTGATCATGTTTTAGCTCACATGGTCTCTATGTCGGTTAAGGCTAATTCTCCCACAACAAGTTGATTAATGAACTAAGGTTACTTAAAGAAGTATCTCATATGTGTTCAAAGGCTTAAAGATGATTTACGTTGCATTGACCATGATGTTATGACCTATGTTTTTAAACTACTTCGATTATGATGTTTAAACTTGGTAAATTGCCTATCATGAAATGAAATGTCCTTGTTAGCATGTTTTAAATGTTTTGTGCATAGTTATCATACTTAGTACATTTTTGTACTAACGCATACTCTTGCCTACATCTTTCCCAAATGTAGGATCCGACAAGCAGGGTTTCCATTCTAGTGGCTAGAGCTTGGACTTTGATCTCTTTCCGAGCTTGGTGAGTCCTCATGGCTCGAGGATGGATTTTTTCCTATTGTAGTTTCACTTTTGTATTTCTTTTTTGAACATGATGTATGGGCTAGGACCACTTTCATTCGATTGTAATAGATAGCTATATTGAGACATGAGTTAGACTTCCGCTTTTCTATGAAGATGTTTTGGACTTAAATATTGTTTTACTCTTTATTGTTCTACTACTTTATGTTATGAGGACTAAGTGGCTTGTATGGAGTCCTTCGGGGTTCAATACGCCATGTTACTTCTAGGGGGTACCCCTAGGTCGTGAAGAACTTGGTATCAGAGCACAAGGTTTAGAATGGTCCTAGGATGTCTCATAAGCCACGTCTAGTAGAGTCTTGTTCATGAGTGTGAAGCGCGCCATATTTATGAATAAGAGTCTGCAAGATGATTAGGAAACTCCACTTCTTTCATTACTCTTAAGTCATTTCATAGAGTTTAACTCTATAAAGTCTGTCTTCTAATCCTTACCTTATGCTCTTCAAGATATGTCTTCTCGAAGGGCTTATACTAGAAGGAATGTGAGGGAGAACGTGGAACAAGGAGCTTTTCCTCAAGCTCCTCAAGCTCTAATTGATCCTTTGGTTGGGGATATGACAAATGCGGAGGTTAGGTTGGCTTTTCAAATGTTGGCTCAAGCTTTGGCGACTCAAGCTAATATAGAGGTTGTAGCTTCGGTGAATCCTAATGTGAATTTGACGGCTTCACAAGTGAAGAATTTTGCAAGGATGAACCCTCCAGAATGTTTTGGCTCCAAAGTGGAGGAGGATCCTCAAAGGTTTATCGACGAGGACTATAAGGTACTTGCTATTATGGGGGTCACTCCAGTGGAGAAGGTGGAGTTAGTCGCTTAATAATTGAAAGATGTTGCTCAAGTGTGGTATGATCAATGGAAGGGAAAGAGACCGGTAGGAGCGGGTCCCGTAGAGTGGGAAGTGTTTAAATTAGCATTTCTTCATAGGTTCTTTCCCCTCGAGTTGAGGGAAGCAAAGGTGCAATAGTTCATTAACCTTCGTCAAGGAAGTATGAGTGTGAGGGAGTATGCTCAAAGTTCACTCAACTATCCAAGTACGTTCCAACTATGGTGGCGGATTCAAGGGCTAAAATGAGTAAGTTTGTGACGGGGGTGTCCGACATGGTAGAAAAATATGTCGTACGACAATGCTCATCCATGATATGGATATCTCACGTCTTATGGTGTGCGCCCAACAAATTGAGTAATCAAAACTCAAGGAAAATAATAGGGAGGTAAAGAGGGCTAAGACTGGTGATGGTAATTTCTCACATGCAAGGTCCGATAGACAAGGTCAACCTAGGTTTAGACAAAATTTCTCTGGTCAAGGTTCCTCTAATGTTCCACCTAAGTTTAACAAGGATGGGGTGTCTAACCCTAAACCTCAAGGAGGTAATGGAGGTGGCTCTTCTTTGGCTAGGTCTACGTATGCTAAATGTGAGAAGAAACATGATGGTAAGTGCCTAGATAGCACCGATGGATGCTTTAGTTGCAGGAAGAGTGGACAAAAAATGAGGAATTGCCCCATGATTGCGGCAAAATGAAGGGAAGGAAAGCAAGCTCCTCCTTGAGGCTCCAATTCCAATGGTCCAAAGCAAAACCACTTATATGCTCTTCAAGCCCGAGGTGACCAAGAGATCTCTCCGAATGTAGTGATCGGTATGTTAAAAGTTTTTTAATATGATGTATATGTCTTGCTGGTGATTCTATGGTGGCTAAAAGGGTTTATAGAAAGTGTCATGTTTCTTTATCCCATAGAGTTACCCTTATAGACTTGGTAGAACTTGACATGTTGGACTTTGATGTCATTCTTGGGTTGTATTGGTTGCATTCGTGCTATGCTTACATAGATTGTAGGACTTGAGTGGTCAGATTTTAGTTTCCAAATGAGCCTCTCCTAGAGTGGAAGGGTGGGGGGGGGGG
>NC_064288.1:48352459-48356888 GCF_019186545.1 Solanum stenotomum
ACATACTTTTACTTAATATATTGCACTATCTTTAAATTTTCTTGTATTTTACAGGAAGAAATTCAGGAACTACTACAAGTTGAGCCATCACTTACTAATATTGAGGTAGTAGAGAGATGCTTCGGACCTCAGAGCAAGAGTCATGTTGTTGGATTTGGTGGCGGGATTACCAGTAAAGATTTGAAAGGAGGTAGCTCCGCAAAAGCTGCACTGTTAGAACAACTAAATGTGAGTAGAAAGGAAAAGGCTGCACTGTTAGAAGAACTGAATGCGAGTCGGAAAGAAAATGAATCAATGAAAAGACGCATGGATAACATAGAGAAGAGATGTGAAATGTTTGAAAGTACAATCTTTAGAGATCCTTCATCACCACCATCATCAAGTGAACAAAACACTGATTGATTCATTTTCCAGGTTAGTAAGCTTGTTACTCTGAAACAAAGTATTTTTCAGTTTAGTAAGCTTGTTAACATGTATAAGCTGACCATATCATGTTTCCATAGTTGAACACCATTGTATACAATAACTGTAATACAAGGGACAACCTTCTGTGGATCTATATAGCTCATGTAAGGGTATATCTACATAAAAAGTGCTCATAGACAGCATGACATTGACAACAAAATTTTCAGATTTCAGGACTCATCAACCAATTAGAGAGAATTCACAAAGTTTTGAATGGCTTCGAAAATATTCCCATTGTAGATCACAGTAACTGCTAAACTCCTTAGTTTTCATACTATCCTTAGTTTTCATACTAAAACAGGTTTTACATTTATTAAGAGAGGAGCATTTCTAATACATGTTGAAGTACTTGCACTTTGGAAACTCGCCATGCTTGAACATTTTTTCTACTTTTCCCATAGTCTTTGTCCCTTTGAAGTTCGAATACTCGTCAAAGTCCAATAAAAGACGATGAACTAGTCCTTGGAAACTACAAATCATTCCACACTGGACTAAGATGCATTTGAATGTGAATACAAAAATAAGGTGACTAGAGAAGTACATTATGAGCAGTAGCAGGAAATAACTTCAACATTTATGCACCTGATTTTTTTTTTACCAGACCTAGCAGTGCAGAAATGTGCCCACCCAAGTTAGCACACTGGAGAAAGTATTATCAAAATTCTTTACTATACAAGTCATCATTTCCTCTTTCAATGTTCTTGCATTGATTAATTGTTTCTCTTTTTAGAATGAGTATTGTATTATTAAGAATTAAGGTGCTGCCAAAAGTATTTACAGGTCAAAATATACTTGCTGATTTTTCTTATGAAACAAAGTATTTTCTTATATTACAATCTAGATTTTTATGAGAAAATAATTATACAATCGTCATTTATGTCTCAGCAACATACAAATTGAACTATTTAATTAATTGATGCAAGCTTTTATCCTTGCAACAGATGATCAAGAATTTGAAGTCACGAAGGATCTACAAATTTGGAGTTAGTTGAAAAACAGTTGGAGATGTTAGCAGATGAACAAGTTGCAGTGCAAGAAGTTAATTAAACCTACTTTAATTTACTTATTATATAGCTTGCAATTAGTTGAAGTGCAAGAAGTTTATTAAACCTACTTTACTTATTATCTAGGCTATTTGCTTAAAAATACTAATTACGATCTGTACATATATATTCTAGATAGTTTTCTTTTTGTAGGATTTTTAAAACCTCTTTGTTTTATGTAATTAACTACGTACCATGCTTATATATATATATATATATATATATTATCAGCCATTTATCTATATTATTGACTCTATTTTATAAGTTATGAAATTTTGTACAATTACATATGAAATAATGGTTTTAATTATCAATCACAAGGGGCAAAATGTAACTAATTTTCATTTAATAATATTTATTTTTCTAACAATATCAATAAAAATTAACGAAAGGATTTCGGTCTCTAAAAGATCCTATAATATCTCTTTCTGAAGTTAGCTACGACTAAAATAAAAATTAACGAAGGGAAAATGTTATTGTAAAAAGAGATACAACGACCAATTTTTCTGCCGTCACTAAATATTTCTTAACGACCGGACTAGAATTTGGTTGTCCACTTTTAACGTCGGAGCTACTAACGACGGGAGACGACCAATTTTTTTCCAGTCGTAAGTGACTAATAACGACTGGATTTACACTTTTAACGACTTAATTTGCTTTCGCTAAAGACCCATTTTCTTGTAGTGTATGGTATATTAGCATCTATTTGTGAAATCAATACAAATAATTACATAAAAGTGTGAATAAATGAAGGATAAAGAATAATTATAAAACAAACATTTGAGAGGCAATTATCGAAGGAATATATATAAGGAAAATAAAACTTGAAAAAGGGAGAGGAGGAAAGTAATGCAAACATAAAGTAAAAATAAACTTTCAGCAAAGAAGGTAGTTTTTATGGATTTGAAATAGTATTAATGTGCAATTAAATGGTAAGAAATTTAATTTGAATCTGGTTTTTTATTTGAAATAGTATTAGTTTTTATGGATTTGCACATCACATTTTTTTCAAACAAAAAATACAAGATCAAACTCTATTTTTTGAGATTATTTATAATATTGAGCTATTTTTAAATCACAAGTTTAGAAATTCTTTTGTCGCGCGGGTGCGCAGATAAGTTCCCTAGCAATCTTTATAATACAATTAAATCAAAAGACAACGATATTCTGACAATATATTAAATATATTATTAATCCAACAAAAAATAATCTAACACATATTTTAACGATAGTGCGAAGCGCGGCCACATTACCTAATAAAGATTAATAATATTTCTACTTATTTTTATCATGATTTAAATTTGTAACCTATTAATTAATGGTGAAAATGTTCAATTATTTGGGTAAATTTTACTCGTCTAAATAATTTCATTTTGTTCTTATTCAATGGAATATTAAATACTAGTTAATTTGGCCACGCGATGGTCGACCTTATTAAATTTATAAGTTATTATTTGTTTAATATTCAAAGTTATAAACGTTTTAAAAATATATATATTTCTTAATTTTTATATTCGTAAAAGATCTTATTTCAAGTTTTAATACATTTTATTATTTCTACATAATTTTATTCTCATCGACTCTTATCATCCAAGATTTGGTTCCTAGTTAATTATATTAATAAAAAATGAAAAAGAAAAATTAGTACCCCTAGTATCACTTCTTCTTTTTTAGTTGGAGTAATAATATTCTTTTGGTGTTGTATTTCCGTATTTTTCACAGTAGTAACATTTTTTGTATCAATAAAAAGTTGTATGAACGATTCTTTGCACCTTACCCTTTAGTAGTATTGTGAAGTGGCATTATTATATTTATTTCATTTTCTATTGTAATAAATTTATAGTTTTAAGATCTCTTAAATACTTGCTTGTAAGATTTATTTTTGATATATATATATATATATACTCCCTCCGTCCACAATTGTTTAGCAGGTATATTAAAAATAGATGTCCAAGATTAATTGTCAATTTAAACAATCAAGAAATAATTAGTCACTTTTTTCCATTTTTGCCCTTAATGATTGTGTAGTTCAATTGAAAAGTTATGTGGACTTTTGGTATTCTTGATATAGTAGGGTTATATTAGTCAAATTACACCTTGTATTAAATTTTCCTTGAGGGATGTGCATGACCTTATCCTGACAAACAATTGTGGACGGAGGGAGTACTAGTTACAGTAGCCCGTGCTAGCACGGGCCCAACATATATTTTTATTTTTTATTTTAATTTATGTGACATTAATAAAATTTTAACGGTCCAACAATTTTTTTGTATGTTCTTTAAATTTTAAGTTGTTGATTATTGTGGTTAATAATACTTTATATGTAATTTTCAATATTCTCTTTGTCCCAATTTATGTGTGGTTGATAGAATTTCGAAAGTCAAGCAAATTTTGTTTGTCTTTTAGATTTTGAAGTTATTTAATTATTATGAGTTATAGTACATTTTACGTATATGTTACTTTTTTTATCCCAAACTATGTGACATTAGTAGAATTTTGAGAGTTGATCAATTTTTTGGTATGTCCTTTAAATTTTGAAGTTGCTAATTATTGTGTGATTTGTAGTACATTTCATGTTATTTCAAATAATATATGTTATTTCCTCTATCCTAATTTATATGGCACTAATAGATTTTGAGCTTCAACCAAATTTTATAAATGTCTTTATAATATTTTAGGGTTTAATTACCTCTTTTTGATTTTTAATCCATTAATATGCTTTCTTCACAATTATCAGTAGAGCTACCTTAAACGGTGATGTGGCGCTCTCTATGACCTTCATTGTCATTTTTCTTTTTTCTCCTTTTTTGAATTTTTCTCAATGATATTATTTCTAAAAGTTATTTTCATAACTCACACTTCTTCATCTTCATAAATTATACTTTTAATTAGTATTAATAATATTCATAACTTTCAAACCT
>NC_064288.1:48358542-48408449 GCF_019186545.1 Solanum stenotomum
AAAAATAGAATAAATATGTGATATTATTAGAAAGAGCTTTAATATATATTTTAAAAATTGTTTTGTCTTCCGTATATGATTTTCTGCATATATGTGGAGTTTTAAAGTTTTTAACATTTTAATATAGAAATATGATTATTTGAAAATTTTAGTACTTTCTTCATTTAAATTTTTCCATGTTTTTCTTTTAATTTGTTCTAGATTTAAAAATTACATAAAAAGTACTTAAAATCACAATGTATTAATATAAGATATTAAAAAAAACATAATTAAAAATCATAAAAGAAATTTTATTGACTCTTTAATTCCATATTGAAACAAATGAAGTTTGCTTGAAAATAACATAAAAAGTACCGTAAATTAAAGTAAAATAACAACTAAAAATATTTAAGAATCATGTAAGAAATTTAGTTGAGTTTCGTAAAAGTACCTAGGTCACATAAAATGGAACAGAAAGAGTAATATATATTATTTGAAAATGATATAAGAAGTGCTATAAATCACAATAAATTAACAACTTCAAAATATATTTAACAAAATCACATACAAAAAATTATATAACTCTCCAAATTTCATCGGTGTCACATAAATTGAAACAAAGAACTACTCCCAATTTATGTTACTTACTTTCCTTTTTAGTCAGTCCCAAAAGAATGTCACATTTCTATATTAAGTAACAATTTGATTATAAAATATTTATTTTACCCTTGATGAAATAATTTACAGTCGTACAAACTTATATCATTCATTTTGGACGACAAGTTTTAAAAGTCTTCATTTCTTTTTTAAACTCTGTGGCGAATCAAACTACCTCACATAAAATGAGACGGAGGAAGTAATATATATTGGGCCCGCGCTGGCGCGGGAACCTAATATCTAGTATATTTATAAAATGGAAAAGACACAAAAGCTATTATTGATAAGTGAAAGTCATAAATTTATAGAATAAATGGAAAAATGAAGAAGTGAAAATAAAATAAAGGGAAAAAGATCAAAAATATATTCGAACTTTGACTGAAATTGCTATAACAATACCGAACTTTGGAAATGATCTTTTACCCCCTGCACTATTTAATAATGTATTTTAAAGGTATATATGTATCCACGTGAACATCATAAATATTGCATCATTATAAATAGTAACGTGTCCACATGGGCACATATATACCTTTAAAATATACTATTAAATAGTGCAGGGGGTAAAAGGTCCTCCATAAAATTTAGTATCGTAACAACAATTTCGGCCAAAATTGAAATATTTTTCAAACCGTTTTCCCTAAAATAAATTAGACGGGAAAACAAATAAACTAAAGCCCATATATACTTGTAGCCTTAGACATCTCATGAAAATCATCGACCTGGAAAAAAAACTCCTATAAGTGATTAAAATTCTAAAAAATTAGAATTCTTTAAACACAAAGCAAATATATTTATAAATATGAAAGATTTGAGTGGTAATAATTCAGATTCACATTGTAATAAACGACAAATAAAAAATATGATAGTTTAAATAATATCTAAGGAGTAACTAAAAAAGTATACATTTAAATACAACCATTTGCCTATTTACACAATAATATGAAGTTGTAAATATTCGAACAAAAATGATAACAAATTAAGGATCAAGCACACTGTATGTTGACACTCAATTTTGACCTAACATTTTCAAAATTCATAACTTTTAAGTTTTATTTATTTAATAGTTTAAAATATATTTTTATAATTTTAAATAAGTTTATCGATAACTATTCTTATTTGTCAAAATTTAGTATTTTTTTTATCAGTTAATTTTAATTACATTATTTTTTATTACAGTCAGTTGACTACATTCAAATATTTATTCATTTCGATTAAATCATTAGTTCTGATAAATTGCATTTTTTTACCTGTCATTAGCTACGTTCATTATACTTTTTAATAATCATTTTATTTGTTACATTTGTTAATATTAATTTTGATATTTTGCATAGTCTAGAAATTCATTCGAATATGGATAGAATTTCATGCACATATATTTTTAAAGGCAAGTGATTTTGGCACACGATTTTAAAAGAATGATACTGTATTATAGATAATTTTTTTGTTTTTCTATATAAACAATGGTTTATTTATTAGGTCAATGGTGGTGAATTATTTTTTAGGAGGTAAGAATTTTCTAAATGCCAAAATCCTAATTTTGTTTTTCCCTCTCCCATTTTCCTCCCTTAGTCTCCACCACCTCAAACCTCACTAGATCCACTACACCATTACTCTACCCTTTTCCGGCGAAAAACAACCAGAAAACAGAAACCAACAACGACACAAACACCTCCAAACAGCCGCCTCAGACCACAATATCACCACCAGGCGAGCTTCAAGCCCCGGTGAACTCCAAACGAAACCACCACCAAAGGCAGCAGCTCCCTTCATCTTTTCCATCTCCGAACTCCAAACCCAACCAGAAAACGCCATTTCGGCGAAGGAGCACGAAGTTCGAACAACAGCAACCAAACACGACCCCGTCGTGATTCCAACTCCGGCGCGGTCCCATAAGAAACAATTTTGACCACGCAAAACAACCGGATCTGGCCGGAAAAGATCTCCATCCGGTAACCTTCCTAAATTATTTTTTTTTCATATCTATCCGTATATATTTTTAGCTTTCTGTTTGCAATTGATTTTTTTATTCTATTCTCATTTTTATTGTTGTCGTTCTTTCATATTGTTCATTATTAACCTGTTAGTGTTAAATTCATTTTGTTTTGTCATAGTTTATTATATATATATATATATATATATATATATATATTTTAATTGTTTATCCGTATTGCTTACTTTTGTTAACATTAATTGTTCTTAATCTATTATAGTTAGTTGTATACATTTTTAAATATTTCCCATAGGTTGTGTGTTATTTTATCCATCATGTGGTTATTATTATTTTTAATTGTTGTTACCGTTTTGTATTGTGGTAGCTAAATATGTTATGTTAAGCTAGATTTAATCTTGTTTATAGTGTGGTGACACTTTCTGTTAATCTCATTCTCTTTAATTATATTTTTATCTTAGTTTGTTTTATTTAGTTATTTTTGATATGTTGATTTATTGGGATTGGTTATATCCACTTCTTCTAAAATTTTAAATGTTGCTAGTTGTCATCAGTATGTTATTTCTATAATTTATTATTTTGTTATTTGTTAGGTCAATTTTTATTTAGATGTTGCATATTACTTTTTATTGTTTTTGTTAGTGTCATGTCATTTTTTGTTAGAGAAAGGCCTCCCCATTATTAAAGACGAAAATTTAGTTTACGTTTATATTCTGTATTTGTTAAGAATGGGCGATAAAGAAATTATCGTTGATTTCCAAGGCCTCCCATGTTAATAAGACGGGTTTTTATTTTGAATTTATTATTTAATTTATATATTTTTATTCGTATTTATCTACCACTAACACTTTTACTTAGTGTCTTTACAGGTACTCAGAGTTGCTTAACAATATTTTTGATTCATTATTGTATATTGTTAGCGATAGGCAAACATTAGGTCGTTTCTCATATTACTTGTTTATTTTATTACTTGTGTACATTACATGCTTATTATAGTTGTATATTATTGTTATCTCCTCCTCAATTTGAAAAAAATGAATTCAGTTGGAACCCATAGTTGTGGATTTCGAAGGATGTCTAACACCTTTCCTTCAGAATAACTTGAACCCATTACCTAGAATCTATTGGTTTCATAGATCATTTAATTGGTTTCCTAGTTTTCCTAAAATTAAGTGGCGACTCCTTTAAAATTTATTTAGTCTTAAAATTCTTTCAAAATTGAATCAATTGATTATTTTTCGAGTCACCGCGATGTTTCGCCCTATTTGAATAGAGTAGAGATGTAAACACTGTATACAATGTCTTCATTCTAAATTATACGTTAGGTCAACTACTAATTCTAATGTATATATATTCACTTAAAAAAATCGAAAGTAAAATAATAGATAAATGATACTCACAATTCATCATTTAACACGTAATTTTCGCTTGGTAAAGATCCACTCACTCGCAACTTTTTAACTTCATCCCTAACAACATTGCTAGTGAGAAAGAAATGATCTATTAGCATATCCAATGTCTTCCTTTGAGACTTCAATTTTATAAAATTAGTCTTTGTGCCTAACAAACATCCTAGAAGATGGTTTGAAGGGAGAAGAATTATCTAAATTTTATAAAGAGACCATTCATCTCATTAATCACTGTAAAAATATGAACTATGAGCTTGAAAGTTGAGCTCAAGTTATTCATGAATGGTGACAAATATCCCAGAGAGAGAATTATTGAAGAAGATATTTTGGAATTGGGAATTGTATTGATCTAATGTGTTATCAGTACAATAGATACAAATATATAGAGTAGAAATGCTAAGTTAACCACCTCAACTAACTACACTTGCAAGTTGCATAATTAACCACTAATATAACTGATTGTAACAATATTAATAACCTAAACTGCCACGTGTTAATACTCTCCCACAAGATGGAGGGTGTAAAATGTTGAACACTCCCAGCTTGTTGATCAAATAGGAATGTTGTACTTTACTTAACCCCTTAGTCGGTAAATCGCCATGTTGTTCTTCAGTTCTTTCAATGAGTCCATTCTTGATCCTGTTCCGAATGAAATGATCACAATCTATCTCTATATGCTTTGTACGCTCATAAAATATTAGATTAGAGGCAATTTTTAAGGCAGCCTTACTGTGACTCATAACTAACACTGGATGTGTACGTCACTCTTACTCTCAACTCTTTAAACAAGCCAGTAACCATGTAATCTCAGCCACTATTGAAGCCATATTTCTCTACTCTACTTCTGCAGAGCTCCTTAACACTTTCCGTTGCCTCTCAGATTTCCAAGACACCAATGAACTCTCAAATTTAACTAAGTAGTCTGTCACATACCTTTTAGTGTTTGGGAAAGTCACCCAATCTGATCAGTCACACCAACATGTGAGTTCTTGATTATGTAATGAACTCATGAGAATACCTTGCGTGTCCTAATATAAGTTTCAAGTATCTTACTACTCTGATAGTAGCTAGCTTCCCAATAAGATTAATGTTTTGGTTGCTACATGAACTAAATCAATGTTTGCGCAGTATAGCTAATATCTGGCTTTGTTATGGTCAAGTATAACAATTTTCCTATTAGTATCTAATAAGCACTAGCATTTGTTACTAAGGCATCACCTCGACTTCTTGTTGCTTCACCAAACTCTATAGTAGTTAACCTGATGTTAGTCTCCAAATTAAAGGTATTGTTGAAGGCTTTGCTAAGATTAATTCTAACATATATTATTTCCTCTGATTAAAAAAGATTCCAGACTTAGACCTCAACACCTCTATCCCCAAGAAGTACCTAAGATCTCACGTCTTTTGTTTTGAACTCATGTCTATGAAGTGCTTTCTTTGCATCATTGATCAGTCTCTTGCAGCTTCCTGAAAATAAATCTCTTCAGGCTGAGGCGCGGATATCTCGCTCTCTTTAAGGAGATTCAAGCCCACTGCAGCAAATGTTTTCACCGGTCCAGCAGTAGTCCTTCTTGACTTGTCCCCTCCAGGATNGAAGTACTTAAGATTTCCTAAGTCTTTTACTTTGAACTGTCTATGAAGTGTTTTCTTTGCATCATTGATCATTCTCTTGCAACTTCCTGTGATTAGTAGATCATGTACATAGACTAAGATGATGACAGTATTTACCTTCTTTTTCTTTGTAAAGAGTGAAAATAGGCATGATTTCTTTGAATAAATCCATTGCCAACTAATGCATCACTGTCTTTGAGACTTGTTTAAGTCCATACGGTGACTTTTTTAGCTTGCACACTTTAGTCTCCTCCTGTCCTCTGTGTACACCCCCTCACATAAATCACTTTGAAGGAATGCATTAAAGACATTCATTTGGAATAAATGCAAAGACCAATCACCCTTCTTCTTCACGAATTGAACGAGACATTTTCCTCGCGAATGTGAAGAAGGATCACTGGCACTAGCAAATTAAATAAAAAAAACTCTAGTATAATGTGATCTCCGCTTAAATGCTAAGAACTCATTTGAGATCCCTCAAGAACAAACCTCTAGTGCAAAACCACTCTCACAATACGTTACAGACCTATATATTGAAATCAATAAACCGATTTGATAAAATGTTGATCATGATCAACTTAAATGAGCTACAAACTCAAGCAATGATCTAAATTACTCTCAAATCCCTTGAGATTTGTGCAGAAAATCTACAGAAATCATAAATCATCCTATGAATCTAATGAAATCGCTAAACTTAGTTTCAACCAAATATTGACTTTGATTAAACTTTACAATTCCAAACTAGAATTTCTTAGATCTCCAAATTAAACACATTGATGATCTTCCTGACAACCGTGTCACAAATCTCTATTATTCATAAAGAATAAGATAAAGCTACAGAGAGGGTCAATCGGGGGAAAGAATCTTAAAATACAAAACAATCATGTGGATCATTACAAGGCCAGTCCTCTAAAGTTATGACAAAAATTTATCCTTTACTAGCCATGATTAATAATTTGAATAGAGAAAGTAACATATTTTTTATTCTTTACTAGCCATGATTAATAATCATTAATCACCTCTATTACTCATTGTAACAACGGAAAAGGGTCATATTTGTCATTGTACTTTTAGAAAATGATTATATTTATCCTTCATCATACTGTTTTGATATAGTTGTCATTGTCATTCAACTTTGGGCACATATTTGCTCTTTGACAATTAAGTATCATGTCACAATTTTTATTATCTTATGTGGCTCCAACATAGATATATTTTTAGTATAATTAAAAATTTACTTCTTATTTAATATTTTACCCGTCTCATTTAATAAAACCTAGCTCGTCCAGTTTAAAAATTTGTTTACCCTAACTCTAGTATTCATCCTCTCACATCACTTTACCCATTAATATATATATATATATATAAAAGGTAACACTGCGTACGAAAAATCCTACATACGCCACTGCCGCATCAATTTAGTGCACAGGTAGTCATCATGAACAGCTTGAAGCTTAGAATAATATATAACTAGGAAGAAGGTAAGTCTCGAGTCAACATTTTCACCTAGCTAGAGTGCAAAAACCATGTAATCTGGAGAAAGAAAAGTTACAAAATTACTCTAGATTTTCAAGTAGCTAGATACAAGTTCTTGAGCAATGACCAAATAACATCTCTGATTCATCTTCAAGGTTCAAGGTAGCAGATTGGTATCCGTATGAAGACCCTATTCAAAATATATAGTATATTCTATCATGTTGTAAAGTGATGCAAGAGGATTGGGCACTGGAGTTAGGGTTAACGGGTTTTCAAATTGGGTGGGTCGGGTAAAATATTAAATAGAAAGTAAGTTTTTAATTATAAAAAATATATATCCATGTAGGAGCTACATAAGATAAATGGTGACATGATACTTAACTGTCTAAGAGAAAATATGTGTCCAAAGTTGGATGACAAGGATAAATATATCAAAAAAGTATGACAAATACTCCTTCCGTTTCACAAAGAATGGTCTAGTTTGACTTGACACGGATTTAAGAAAATAAAGAAAACTTTTGAATCATGTGGTCCTAAATTAAAGTTATGTCAAATGTACAAAATTGCCCTTTAATCTTGTGGCCTTAAATATGTCACGTGGAAAGCTGAAAGTAAAATGTTACCAAAAAAAAGAAATCATTCTTTTTTAAATAGACTAAAAAGGAAAGTAAATATAGTCGTTTTCTAATAGTACAAAAGGCAAATATATATAGCTCTTTTCCGTTATGACAAATCATTTATTAACTTTGTGACAAACCTCATTTGATTGGCTATTATCTTCATATCATATGTTAATCTCTATTAATTCGTTGTCTATAAATTCTTTCATTGACTTCACTTTAAAGAAGATCTTTTTTATTAAAAAAAAAGGTGATAAATCATTTAGTCATTATCATGTCATCCATGGACATATTTTTAAGTCCTTTCATTTGGTAGAGACAATATCAAGAGAAATTATTCCTCATATATTATATTGTGCTGAATTTTGTTCTTTATTAAATTTTATTGTCTTCTCGTAGTTTATGTTTGAACAACAGTTTGTTGAATATACGTTACAGGTAAAATATTCTTAAGAATAATATCTTTGACACCTCTTACTTACGTTTCAAACTATGAAAAAATTGAAGTATTTTCCATTAAATTTTCAACATTTCAACATCTGTTATTAACCACTCAAATTCTTAATAATAAATTTTACTAGATGGAGAAACACATTTCTAGATGAAGAATCACCACTTATAATTAGTTAAGTTAGGTGAAGGGGAAACTTCAAATTCACAATCAATGCAAGACTTGTATATTTCTAACGCAAACAAAAATATTAGTCATACAAACATGGACCACTCCTTTCTCCATCACTTGCAAAATACACAGTAACCCTTAACCATACGGCACTGATATTTTCCCTGGAATTTCTTCACTGTCAACGTTTGAATTAGACAATTAGTTATTCATCAATTAAATGACACACGGTTTCAACAAGAGCCGTAGATCTTATTCTTAATGTTTTGGTGTAATCATCTCATCATTACCCAAGTTGGTACAACTAATTTATACTTCCTCTGTCTCTAATTACTTATCCATTTTTTCTTTTTTAGTTGTCTCTAATTACTTGTTTATTTTGATAAATTAAGAAACGATAATTTTTTTTACGTATTATACCCTTAATTAATTACTTTGAAAAAAGGTAGAACTTCTTGAAAATCTTAAGCTTTTAATTCATCCACTTCATAATTAATATGAGTAAAATGATAAATCACTATGTCAATAATTGTTTTTTTAATTGGTATGCCAATTTAAGAGTGGACAAGTAATTAGGGACAGAGGGAATATTAATTCATTGTGTATGATCCATTAAAGGAGAAACGTTATTTACTAAGGAGTTTTTTCATTCTTAGGATTTGAACTCGAGTCACAACGCACGTTGAAAATTTTCAAGTTCGTCATGCCGAAATATCACAAGTATCGCCTTTTTTTTGGGCCATCGCACGGAAAATTATAACTAAAATTCTTTTTATCTAACATTAACTAGGAACAACATGTATTTAAAGAACCTTTTACTAAGATCAATGTAGTTGTATGTAAACCAAAGGCAATAGCATGATGAACCAAGAAGTTACTTTAAATATTCAATTTTTAAACCTATTTAAGTTCGGCAACTTAAGCTTATAGAATAACTTAAGAATCATTCATGTTCTTTCATAGTTATTGAAAAGTTTTGAATCCATATTTATGAATTTGAACTAATCATTTGGTTCAAAATCTTTAACTCGGATAAAATTATTAAGTTAGGATTATTTTTGAGATTTTACAAGTATCAAAAGAATTTTATTTAAATTTCAAATAAGATTTTTCAAGTAACAAATTTTCTTTTATAATTGGCCAAGCTTTTAAAATTCGTTGGTCAACCGCGCGTAAGCGGTCCTTTAAGGTGTATAAAACTTTGCTTAGAAGATTGTTTGAACCCTTACCCAACTCTGATTTATTTCAAAGCTACATTTTTCAAATTGTTTTCTTAATTTTCCTAAAATTAAGTGGCGACTCTATTATTATTTTCAAAATTAATAAATAGCCCAAGTTATGAAACGTTTCTAACTTAGTTTAAAAATGGATTGTAACAGAATGCCTATTATTAAGAATTAACCGCTTAGGCATCAACCTAGAAAGAATCAATTTAGATTTAATCTAATAGCAATTTCCTTTTTGTAGTACCCTACCCTTAGGGAAATTCGAATCACTGTTGCCTTCTTGAAAAGAGATGTCCTAAATTACTAGACGGTGGGGACCCACTTGATCAATGGCCATCATACTATGATCGTACCATGGTTATTCTATATAAGTCATAAGACGTATCAATTAATTAATTTGATTATCTATCTACCAAGAAAGATAATATTATGATTAGGTGGAATGATTAAGTATCACTAAACAATCATATAATTAAGTTTAGTACTATCATAGTATCATTAGGCAACTGTGTAGTTTGTTTGCCTTTTCATGAATAGTTTATTACGTTATTTATTATTATATTATATATACATGGAAAGCTTTTTATCCTCATTAGTCAGTTGATGAGTGGAGTGTACACAGGATAAAAATAATTAAACATGGGTTTGACATTTAATAACACATGTTTTGTCTATACTAAAACTAAATTGAACTCCTAAGAACAATTCTTAGCCTAGTTAAACTACAAATTTTTAAGTACAAAAAATATACGCATTTAATGGTCTAATGTATGAACCATTCATATTCAGATCTTCATTAAGTGCAAACAAAGAAGGTTTTAGACTACCAATTCAAACACTCCCAAAATACAAAATCAACTTAATAGAACCACTTAAGTCTTTGTGTGGATCTTCTTTCTTGTTTGTTATTCTAGAAAAGTTGAATAGTTCAAAAATCAAAGTCCAAATCATCCTTTTAAGTTATGGTGTATATAGCAACCCTTTTACCCCCCCCCCCCCTCTCATGTGCTACTTCAAGGTCAACTTATAACGACTTAACTTTGATATGATATTTTCTCTTTTAAATAAAGGTTTTCTTTGGATACTCAAACTTCCAATTCCCATTTTTTTTGCTTGTTTCAAAGTCTCTCCATGAATTAATGAGGAAGCATTAACTTTGAAAATACAACCTCATTTCCATATAAAGTATGTTATAATTGTCTCTTTAAATTGAATATAAATATTGCACAAAAACTTAACAATTTGTACTTCCAACGACTCAATGGACAATTCCTATAGCCTAGTTATTCTTGCATTGATCTTTTTCCCTATTCTTGTGAGAGCTCAATCTTTTGATTTTGCTTACAATGAATTCAATAATTTAAATATCATTAGAGATGGAGTTGCAAGTATCAATCCAAGTGGTGCACTTAAGCTCACTAATAGATCAAATAATGTTATAGGTCATGCTTTCCACCCCAATCCTGTACCAATTTTCAACTCCAGTACTAAAAATGTTACTTCATTTAGTACATACTTCGTCTTCGCCATTGTCTCTCTTGAGAAAACCTCTGGTGGCTTTGGATTTGCTTTCACGTTATCTCCATCCCCGGGTTTTCCGGGTGCTCAGGGAGCTCATTTACTTGGAGTCGTCAACGGGATGAACGATGGCAAGGATACTAACCACATCTTTATGGTTGAATTCGACACTGTGAATGGTCACGATGAAGGTGTGGACACAGATGGAAATCAAATTGGGATTAACAAAAATGGCATGATCAGTCCTATCGCGTCAGAATCAGCTGATTACTATATTAATGATTCTCCTGTAGCAGAGCCAGTAGATCTACAAAGAGGAGAATCAATTCAGGCTTGGATCGATTATGATGGAATGACCACAGAGGTAAATGTAACTATATCTCCCATAGCAGTTCCAAAGCCAATTAGACCTCTGATCAGTGAGAAATTAGATTTATCTCCTGTGTTGAAGGAGACTACGTATGCTGGTTTCTCAGCAGCCACGGGAGGAAATAAAGCGAGCTCTCATTACATCTTGGGTTGGAGTTTTCGGTTGAATGGAGCTGCTGATCCTTTAACCTACCTGTTGCCCCACCTGAAGTGGAAAGACCCTCCGAGAATTCCCATCTCAAAAGGGCCTTGATAGGAACATTCTGCTCCATCGTTATCCTGCTCCTTGGGGCATTTTATATCTATAGAAGGATGAGGCAGCATGAAGTTCTAGAGGACTGGGAGCTGGATTGTCCTCACAGGTTCCGATTAAGAGATCTTTATAAGGCAACTAAGGGATTCAAGGAGAGTGAACTAATTGGAGTTGGAGGATTTGGTGCTGTTTACAAGGGTGTTTTGCCTACTAATGGAGCCGAGGTTGCAGTGAAGAAGATATCAAGCAATTCTCTCCAAGGAATGAGAGAATTTGCAGCGGAGATCGAAAGCTTAGGCAGGTTAAGGCACAAACACTTGATCAACCTACAAGGCTGGTGCAAGAACAAGAATGATCTTCTCCTAGTGTATGACTTTGTCCCAAATGGAAGTCTTGATTCATTACTTTACAGACAGAAAAGGGACATTGTTCTAACATGGGAACAGAGATTTAACATCATCAAAGGGATTGCTGCAGGGCTTCTTTACTTGCATGAAGAATGGGAACAAGTGGTAATACATCGCGATGTGAAGAGCAGTAACGTCCTAATTGATGGGGAAATGAATGGTCGGTTAGGGGATTTTGGGCTAGCAAGATTATACGACCATGGCAAGAATTCACACACAACAAATGTTGTTGGCACAATAGGGTACATTGCACCAGAATTAACACGGACAGGGAAGGCCTCAACGAGCACAGATGTGTATGCATATGGCGTACTACTTCTTGAAGTAGCTAGTGGAAGACCTCCTATTATCTTTGAACCAGGGAAAGGAGCTTTAGTACTAGCTGATTGGGTGATAGAATGTTTACAACTAGGTAATATTCTTGATGCAGTTGATCAAAGGTTGAATTCAGTCTATGTAGATAAAGAGGTTCAAATGATTTTGAGACTTGGGCTTGTTTGTTCACACCCAAGACCAGAAGCTAGGCCAACAATGAGACAAATAATGAAGTATCTCAATGGAGATGAATCACTTCCAGTTTTTGAGCAGCAGTTGAGCTGTATTGGGTCTGATAGGGTTGATGAAATCACAGCCAAGTTCTTGGAAGTGTTTTCTACTGATACAATCAATATATCACGTCGTTCGCTATCCGTCGGACAGACATCATCTAGCTCACTCCATTCTGGTAGATGAATCTGTATAAAAGGACATACACTCTTCTTTTGTTTTGTTTAACCACTTTGTTGGGATTAATTAAGTAGCATAGAATAATATATAACTAGGAAAAAGGTAAGTCTCAAGTCAACATTTTCACTTAGCTGGAGTGCAAAAACCATGTAATTTTGAGAAAGAAAAGTTATAAAATTAGTCTAGAAAGTAAATTTGTAATTATAAAAAAAAAAAAAAAAAAAAATCTATGTAGAATATTCGCTATAAAATCTATTTGTAATAAAAATGGTGACATGATACAGACGGTTTAAGAGCAAATATTCGTTGTAACAAATCATTTATTTAACTTTGTAACAGACCTCATTTGATTGGCTATTATCTTCATATCATATGTTAATCTCTATCAATTCGTTGCCTATAAATACTTTCATTGACTTTACTCTAAATAAGATTTTTTTTTTAAATAAAAGGGTGATAAATCCTTCAGCCATTGTCATATCATCCATGGACATATTTTTAAGTCCTTTCATTTGGTAGAGACAACAACATCAAGATAAATTATTCCTCATATATTCTATTGTGATGAATTTTTTTTATTATTAAATTTCATTGTCTCTTCTCCTAGTTTATGTTTGAACAGTTTGTTGAATTCTAGTTAACACACCTTACTGATAAAATATCATTTTAAGAATAATAATATCTTTGACACCTCTGACGTTTCAAGTTACGAAAATTTTTAAGTATTTTTCACAAAAATTTTCAACATTTCAACATCTATTATTAATCACTTAAATTCTTAATAATAGATTTTACTAGATGGAGAAACACGTTTAAAGAAACACATTTCTGAATTAAGAATCGTCACTTAGAATTAGTTAAGTTAGGTGAATGGGAGACTTCATATTCATAAACAAAAATATTAGTCATACAAACATGGACCACTCCTTTCTCCATCACTTGCAAAAATACACAGTAACCCTTAGCCATACGGCACTGATATTTTCCATGTAATTACTTCCCTGTCAACGTTTGAATTATTAAAATTCATCAATTAAATAACACACGGTTTCAACAAGAGCCGTAGATCTTTTTTTAATGTTTTGGTATAATCATCTCATCATATCCAATTTGGTTCAACTAATTTATATTGCATTGTGTAGCGTTTTCTACTAGGAGATTTTCCATTCTCAGAATTCGAATTTGAGATCTGAATAAAGATACTTGATCTATCATAACTCATGTCAAAATATTACAAGTACCGCCTTATCCTGAGCCATTCAGAGGTGTATCCAGTATTTCGGTAAGATGGGTGTACGATTACGAATAAAATGCATCTTAAATATAAATTTGATCAATTTGACTTTTAAGTTCTTAATATGAACCATTAAATTTTAAAAATTATAGATGCAAAATATATAATACTACTAGTTTTAAATTTTAATGCACACATTTGATTTAGTTATATAAAAAATTTACAGTGCTAAATTTTTTAGGAATTTTCAATGTAACACACTTTAATTTTTTGAAAAATTTAAGGAAAAAAACAAAAGAAAAATTAGTTGAAACGCCAAAAGCCAAAGGGTGTCCAATTGGGTAACTGACAACCACTTGGAGAGGTGCTACTCAAAAAGACAAGATAGATATAAGATTTTAATTTCTATCCTCACTTAGAGAGGTGCACCCAATCATCATTGTATTATTATATGATACTTTAAACATGGGTTTACACATCTATATTTAAATATTTTTCTTAAAATATAACACTACTATATATGATCTAGAGAGGGGAGCATGGGTTCACGTGAACCCATGGCACCCCCTCTAGATACGCCCCTGGAGCCATTGCACGGAAATTTATAATCGAAATCATTTTATTTGGTAGTAACTTTGGAAGCAGATCCATCTAAAGTTCATTCAATTAAAGATCAATTTAGTTGTAGGTAAACCAAATGCAATAACATGAAGAACCAAAAAAAAAAACATCTAGGACCTATTATTAAGAATTAACCGTTTGGGCATCGACCTAGAAAGAATCAATACTTTAGATTTATTGGTATTCTAGTATTAATTTCCTTTTAGTAGTACCCTACCCTTAGGGGAATTTGAATCACCAAAGAGAGATGTCCTAAATTACTAGATGATGGTCCACTTAACAAATGGTCATCATATGATCATATCATAATTATTCTATTCAAGTCATATGACGTATCACTTAATTTGATTCTGTCTACCAAGAAAGATAATATTATGATTAGGTGAAATGATTAAGTATCACTAAACAATCATATAATTAAGTTTAGTATCATTAGTCAACTGTGTAGTTTGTTTGCCTTTTCATGAATAGTTTATTACATTATTTACTTTATATAAACATGGACAGCTTTTTATCCTAATTAGTCAGTTGATGAGTGGAGGGTGCACAGGATAAAAATAATTAAACATGGTTTGACATTTAATAACACATGTTTTGTGTATACTAAAACTAAATTGAACTCCTAAGAACAATTCTTAGCCTCATTTGTTTTCATTAAAATTAAGACATCTGAATCTAAATGTACATATGAATGATATATATATATATATATATATATATAAGACAAAATAAAGGCATCATCATATATGATAAGACATATTTATGAAGTTGTTTTGCACTTTAATTAAATAAAATCTTTATAATAATTTTTATCAATTCTTGATAAACAAGTCACAAGAACAAAAATTAAAAGTTTAAGGGAAATAATTTGGATAACTAACAAAATTGGAGAAGGAGAGAGGCTTGAATTTATTTTGAAGAAAAAAATATAGAGCACAATTTTTTCCGGAAATTAAAGTGTCTTTAAAAGAGTCTGAATGAGAATAAGACTCTGTCATAGATCTGATTCATTCAGACCTTTTCAGACTTATTAAGAGATTTTTAAGTAGAAAAATAAATGCACTTAATGGTCTAATATCTGAACCATTATGACCTCTATTAAGTCCAAATTAAGGGTATACAAAACCGAATTGAAAACCGAACCAAACCGCAAATCTAGTCAAACCGAAAAAAAAACCCGACTAGTGATTTGGTTTGACTTGGTTTGGTATTGGGAAAAAAAACCCGACTATATTTGGGTTGGTCTGGTTTCAACTAAAAAAAATCAACCCGGGACCAAACCAATCCGACATTATATATATAATTCTAAAATTTTATTTTATACATAAAAATATATACTTTGATATATTTTTTAAATATTTCTTATACTTTTTCATAGTTTTTATCTTTTAATATATTATTTCATGATTGAAAGTTAGAATTCATAATGACCCAATAAAGATTATAGTCCATAAATATTGGTAATTATAATAAAGCTTAAATCAAAATCAAATTAATACTAACGCAAAAAGAAAATCAATTCAACACTACGAATGACAATAATATTGAATATTTGTTTTTTAGTTTTACATAGGTTAAGACAATTAAAATACATAATCTAATTTTAATTTTCTTTAATATTTAGTCATGTAACTAATACTTATTAAACTTATTTTAGCGTGATTTAGTACTTTTAAATTATGATCATTTTCATTATGACTTGTTAATTTGCAATATTTGTTTTACACGATTTCATTATTTATTATTTTTTTGGATATTTTAGTGTCATTAATCATATCATATTGTGTGTTATTTTCTTAAGAAGCACTTAGATAGTTGTATTTTGATAGGACTAGATAAATATTTGAAGTATAAGTAAATTATACATTTGTATGAATACTTTACTGGAAAAACCCGAAAATTTAAAAAACCCGAAAAAAAATGAAAAAAACCCGAAGTTGAAAAACCTGAGTTTTATTGGTTTGGTTTGGTTTACAAATTCAAAAATCCGACACAAATGGTTTGGTTTGATATTTGAAAAACCCGAACCAACCCGACCATGTACATCCCTAGTCCAAACAAATAAGGTCTTAAACTACCAATTCAAACATTCCCAAGTCTTTGTGGATCTTTTTGCTTGTTTGTTATTTTAGAAAAGTTGAATAGTTCAAAAATCAAAGTCCAAATCATCCTTTTAAGTTATGGTGTATATAGCAACCCTTTTACCCCCTCTCATGTGCTACTTCAAGGTCAACTTATAACGACTTAACTTTAATATGATTATTTCTCTTTTAATTGAAGGTTTTCTTTGGACACTCAAACTTCCAATTCCCATTTTTTGTGCTTGTTTCAAAGTCTCTCCATGAATTAATGAGGAAGCATTGACTTTGAAAATACAACCTCATTTCCATATAAAGTATGTTCTAATGTCTCTTTGAATTGAATATAAATATTGCACAAATACTTAACAATTTGTACTTCCAACAACTCCATGGACAATCCCTATAGCCTAGTTATTCTTGCATTGATCTTTTTCCCTATTCTTGTGAGAGCTCAATCTTTTGATTTTGCTTACAATGGATTCAATAACTCAAATATCATTAGAGATGGAGTTGCAATAATCAATCCAAGTGGTGCACTTAAGCTCACTAATAGATCACAAAATGTTATAGGTCATGCTTTCCACCCCAATCCTGTACCAATTTTCAACTCCAGTACTAAAAATGTTACTTCATTTAGTACATACTTCGTCTTCGCCATTGTCCCTCTTGAGAAAACCTCTGGTGGCTTTGGCTTTGCTTTCACCTTATCACCATCCCCGGGTTTTCCAGGTGCTCAGGGTGATCACTTTCTTGGAGTCCTCAACAACACGAACAATAGAAAGGATACTAACCACATCTTTATGGTTGAATTTGACACTGTGGATGGTCATGATGAAGGTGTGGATACAGATGGAAATCACATTGGGATTAACATCAATAGCATGATGTCTATCGCGTCACAACCAGCCAATTACTATGTTAATGGTACTTCTAGAACAGAGGAGGTACATCTACAAAACGGAGAATCAATTCAGGCTTGGATCGATTATGATGGAATGAGCAAAGTGGTAAATGTAACTATATCTCCCATAACAGTTCCAAAGCCAATTCGACCTCTGATCAGTGAGGTCGTAGATTTATCTCCTGTGTTGAACCAAACTGTGTATGCTGGCTTCTCAGCAGCCACGGGAGATAAAGCAAGCTCTCATTACATCTTGGGTTGGAGTTTTCGGTTGAATGGAGCTGCTGATCCTTTAGATCTTGATAACCTACCTGTTGCCCCACCTGAAGTGGTAAGACCCTCCAAGAATTCCCATCTCAAAAAGGCCTTGATAGGAACATTCTGCTCCGTCGTTATCCTGCTCCTTGGGGCATTTTATATCTATAGAAGGATGAGGCTGCATGAAGTTCTAGAGGACTGGGAGCTGGATTGTCCTCACAGGTTCCGATATAGAGATCTTTACAAGGCAACTAAGGGATTCAAGGAGAGTGAACTAATTGGAGTTGGGGGATTTGGCGCTGTTTACAAGGGTGTTTTGCCTACTAATGGAGCCGAGGTTGCAGTGAAGAAGATATCGAGCAATTCTCTCCAAGGAATGAGAGAATTTGCAGCGGAGATCGAAAGCTTAGGCAGGTTAAGGCACAAACACTTGATCACCCTACAAGGCTGGTGCAAGAACAAGAATGATCTTCTCCTAGTGTATGACTTTGTCCCAAATGGAAGTCTTGATTCATTACTTTACAGACAGAAAAGGGACATTGTTCTAACATGGGAACAGAGATTTAACATCATCAAAGGGATTGCTGCAGGGCTTCTTTACTTGCATGAAGAATGGGAGCAAGTGGTAATACATCGCGATGTGAAGAGCAGTAACGTCCTAATTGATGGGGAAATGAATGGCCGATTAGGGGATTTTGGGCTAGCAAGATTATACGACCATGGTAAGAATTCACACACGACAAATGTCGTTGGCACAATAGGGTACATTGCACCGGAATTAACACGGACAGGGAAGGCCTCAGCGAGCACGGATGTGTATGCATATGGTGTACTACTTCTTGAAGTAGCTAGTGGAAGACCTCCTATTGTCTATGAACCAGGGAAAGGAGCTTTAGTACTAGCTGATTGGGTGATAGAATGTTTACAACTAGGTAATATTCTTGATGCAGTTGATCAAAGGTTGAATTCAGTCTATGTAGATAAAGAGGTTCAAATGATTTTGAGACTTGGGCTTGTTTGTTCACACCCAAGACCAGAAGCTAGGCCAACAATGAGACAAATAATGAAGTATCTCAATGGAGATGAATCACTTCCAGTTTTTGAGCAGCAGTTGAGCTGTATTGGGTCTGATAGGGTTGATGAAATCACAGCCAAGTTCTTGGAAGTGTTTTCTACTGATACAATCAATATATCACGTCGTTCGCTATCCGTCGGACAGATATCATCTAGTTCACTCAATTCTGGTAGATGAAAACTCTGTTTAAAGGACATACACTCTTCTTTTGTTTTGTTTAACCACTTTGTTGGGATTAATTAAGTAGCTTCTATTTACCCAAATCCTGTTTTTCTTCCTCATAATTCTGCAATTTAGATAGGTCATTTTTTTCTAGGCTCATTCAACATTCACAAGTTAACATAATCTCACTTCTATGTCTGCAATATCACATCCTATATTTTTGTTTATGTACAAACTTATCTTACAGGAATTCTTGAATGTCTTAAAGATATAGATTCTAATTTAGTTGAATATCATGTTATTTTTAAATATTATCTTGTCACTATATGCTTAATTAAGTGTGGGTGGGTGGAGGGGGCGCTTCGGATTTGATATGAAAATTTCAGTTTGTATTTTCGAATTAAAGAAACTACAATTCAAGACCAAATAATGTCAGACTGGATTGGATATTTTAAGTTTGGTTTTGAGATTTGACTTTTGATCCCTTAGTAATATAAATCAATAGTCTCAATTCACCAAATAATTTGTTGGCTAATGTATGTTGTGCTTGAAAACCTAGAATAGGTGTAATTTTTGTGTTAATGAACTTTGGTTACATAGATTGTATCATGTCTAGTTTTCTTGTATTTTTACAGCTTTTATTAGTATTCATTTGGACTTCTCTTTTTTGTTGGGGGCGTCTATGCATTAGTGATTTCTTGATTAATTAAAAATCCGTTGTGCTTGAAAATCCCAAAAAAGGTACAGTCTGTTTGAGTTCATGAAAAAATGATTGAATTTAAATGATGAGTCTCAGGTTTAACAAAGGAAATGGTAGGAGTTGTTTTGCTATTGATGGCGGTAAAAACACCTAAGGAGCATGTTTGATCAGGTTTTTGTTGTTTTTTCTAAGTGATAGTCAAGAGACCTTACACCTTTTTTCTCAAATACCTTAGTACAACAGCAAAAACTTGATCAAACAAGCACTTTAGCCTATTCTTATCGACATCAATACCATAACTATTCCCACCATTTTCTTTATGAACATGAGATTCATCATTTAAATTCGATCATGCTTCCATTAACTCAAAAAAATTGTACCTTTTCTAGGGTTATCAAACACAATCAATATTAATTAATCAAGAGATGATTAAATCCATAAACATTTCCCACCCCACCAAAAAAAAAAGAGGTCAAATGAATGCTTATAGAAGCTGTAAAAACAGGAAAAATAGAATGATACAATCTCTTATAACCAAAGTTCCATTAACACAGATTACACCTTTAAAATTTTTAGATTAGGCGGTATTTGCCTGTTCTCTTAGAAATTTAAGCATATTAGCTGAACCTTACTATTTGAATTAGTACAACTAAGAAATATAAAATTCAGAAATTATCTAAAAGAATGAGAACTCACAATGATCTTCAACAGAGACTGTAGGAATGGCAATTGGGGAAGGGCGGGCAGTTGCAGGGCAAACCCGCATAAACCCACGAAGATTTTCACCCACCCCTAATGATTTTTATTTTATAAAAAAATTATACCCACCCCACCCCACAAAGGTTGTAACCCACCCCATTGTCATCCCTAGCAGAGAGTAAGAAAGATAGTAACAGGGGAAAGGTTACCATAATAAATTTTTTGTTTAGATTTGTGAAATCACAGAAAGATGAGTTACTGGAAGCTGATCAAAAGAAAACTGCTGACTTGTAATATTATAGACTAGACAAAGTTATAACAACAGCAGGCTACCAAGACAAGGTGACCTTGACACTTGAAGCTACAAGTCTGCATACCAAAAATTTAAAAGGAAGAATTTCAACTTTCATAGCCAACACAAGAGATGCAAGCTTAGTTGATTATATAAACCCCACCTTGGTAACCTGACAACTTCAGCCTCGGCAATATGGTGGGAAAAAAACAAGATTCCTAGATAAAGAGCAACTCTAAGATACAGCTCAACCACAAACAGAGAAGGCACGCCCAATCATTCCTTGTGTCCAGGTTGCTGTTTCTTTCAGCTGTTCATCATCGGATTGAAGACACTCACCTAACAGCTGTTCGAGAAATGCAGGATCTTTGAATATGGTCTTTGCACTGGAACCAAGAGCATCAGCTAGATCTCCCAACACGGCTACTGCTGCTTTTGTTACACTCTCGTCTCTACAAAAGAACCACAATACACACGTCAGAACTCATAAGTTGCAAATATTTTAAGAGAAATGAAATGTCCATGAAATTCAGTTAACAATACCTTGGGCTGTCTTTGGCAACCAGTTCAATGAACTGCAAGAGATGAGGAGCATGGGGTAACATCAAGTTGGCCTTGGTACTCTTAAATCCTTGAAGAAGTCCAGAGTATGCTTCAAAAATACTGCGCCTGAGCTGGTTGCCATACTCTAGCATTTCATCATCACTATTGTCTAGTTGTGCACACATTTGAGCTGCACTTTGCATCATAGGTAACGCATACTGAAGGTACTTCTCAAAGTGTTCACCAATAGCAAGCGCAATATCCCCAAAGCAGGAGAATATGGGAGGTTTTACAGATCGGTTAAGTTCACTGCTAGACAAATCTTTAAGAAGAAGAGTCATGATCCCATCACAGTACGGCAAGATCTTGTCATCCAATGCACGGCAAATATCACCAACCACCCCCACTGAGATGGAACAAACCTGGTATTCTTCAAAATTCTGCAGCCCCATCTCAATATACTTGTAAAACTCTGGCATATACTTCAAAAAATCTGATCCAGTTGCATAGGCCAGAGCACCAATAGCAAGCATGGCCTCTTCGTGGACAGTTGAGCTACGACAGGCAAAAACCTTCAGGAACAATGTCATGATCTGGTCAGCAACTTGGAGTATTATAGCCTTGGTTTCATCAGCACTACTTAGCTTCTGAATAATAACCTGGAGTACACCACATAGAGAAGCCTGTAGATCTCCCTGTTTTTCTCTATCATCAGAGGATAAAATCTGAAGCTCAAAAGTTTGTGCCAACTTGTCCATGATAACAGGGCAAAGGTGATTAATAATCTGAGATGTTTCAGAAAGATTAGAGCACCTAACAACTTCATTCAAGGTTTCATATGCTGTGGTTCTGAGCTTAGAACCACTGTCAGTCCGATCAGCCGTTGCAATAAGAGAACTAATAATCTGAGTTATAAATGGAGTGAGCAGAGACGAGCTTGTCCCAGCATCCTCATATCCTTGAGAAAGAAAATAGATAGCACCACAAACTTTTTCGGCAACATGAGGAACATCTTTTATACTCTCTAACAGCACCTCCACTATTTGTTGGAGATTGGCTGGTGTGATTACTGAGAATCCAGAAGCTGGAGTGTGCAGCAACTCAAAGATGCGGCTAAGAGTCCATGCGGTGGTATCTCTAATGTGCTCATTATTATCCTTCATCGCGTCAAGCAGATGCTTTAATCCAGCATGGACCATGGGAGATAGCTTCTCGATGCTTGGACCTTCAAGTATTGAGCCAAATGCATATATGGCAGCCTCACGTGAGCGCCAATCAGGTTTCATTATGTTAGCCTCCACAAAAGGCATTACAAGGGGAACAACAGCATCTCCGACAGTTCTGGCAACAAGACCAAGACATGTTCCACCAGCCATAGCCAGATTCCAGATGTCATCATCCTGATCCTGTTCCTCATCCTGTTTCAATAAAGTTTCTAGTAGCATTGGAACTAATACTCCGAGGGCCTTCTCGATGAAACGGGAATGTTGCACACTGGAATCCCCACTGTCAGGGACCTCATAATCTTGAAGCTCTATCTCTTCATCACAGATAGAACTCCAGAATTCAATTGCTTGAAGGGCAACAGCCTCCTCATCTTCTTTTACTGCTTTAGCTGTCAACTGGAAGAGAGTCTGCATGTAAGGTTCAAGCAACTCGTAATACGTTGATGCAATAGAAACAAGACACTCAAAGGCAGCCTGCCTTAACTGTCCCTCCTTTGCTGTGGCTGCCTCACAGATGACCTTCATAATATAATTTCTCTCCATCTCATTGTCAAAGTTTGTCTGAGCAAAATCCAGAGCATTATACAAAGCTCGAGTTGCAGCGAGTCTGACTTCAACGCTTTCCTCCTCAACATTCATACCTTGCACAACAGCTGTGAGAACAGAGTTTACTTCATCTTGGACAAGATCATGGTGCGATATCTCCTCACACACATAACCAAGTGTTTCCAAGGTTGCCTGTTTCACGGATGCAGGACTTCCTTGTTGTGTCATGTTAACAAGCAATGAACCAATGAGCTCTGGCCATTGTTTCTGAGGAACTTCAATGGAAGCTATTTTAGCAATCACTTGGGAAGCGGTGTGACTTGCCTCACGTACAGATGATCCAAGACAGCTCAAAAGCAAGCTTTTAATTTGGGACTTACAAGATGAATCAATTGCTAGCCACTGTTGAACAAGCTGTTGTTTCCTGACAGTTTCTTTAGCATCCAGTGAGTTTTTAAGCACAATACCAGCTAGTCTACGAGATTCTGTAGGCTTTCCATCATTTGAGAGCTCAACAGCTAGTGAAAGAAAAAACCCCGGAAGGTTTTGCTCTCGGAACTGACTAAGATTAGATTCTGCCTCAGTCCGAATCTTGGCATCTGCTGATTGAGCAGCCAACAAAAACTGAGTAATCTCAAGAGCCATGTTCCCTACAAATTGAACAAAAGTTAGGTACTGTAGCAGTTTTTAAAAATTCACAAGATATCAAGTAATCAAGCCACACCTTTAAGAAAATTACACGACTCTCTCCTCTAGTGATAAAAGCACAGTAGGTGCAACAAGCAACACTTTAAAATACTCATTCAATTTCACATACAAGGAAACATACTATCACAAGCTCACAACAGTTAAAAGCGCTTGATAACAACAAAATAACAATTCAACAGCGTCTTATCTCTATAAGTTTTAAAATAAGAAAACATCAGTAACCTTCAAAAAAAAAAAAAAAAAACCCAAATTTTTAGGGCTTCTTCTATTTTTTTCCAATTTTTTATAAATAAAAAAAAAACAATCAATCAACTAGTAGTCAATACAAATAACAAGTTTGGGTGTCTATATCAATAAACCAAAAGTTCTCCACGAACTCAAACAAGAAATTAAAAATGCCATACGAACAGAACTCCTTGCTCAATTCATCAACAAAAAACAAATCTCATGTTCCAAGTTAACATCAATTAATATAAAATTAACTACATTTATACTATCCACAACATATAATCAACTTCAAATCCAAACAAAGCAAGTAAAAACAAAAACATCAACGCATACACAACAGTAAAAACACAAAAACCTAACCTAAAAACGTTGAAATCAAACAGATCTAACTCATAAACAAAACAAAACCCAGAAACAATTTCAAAATCAGTAAAAGTTGAAAAAAAAAACGTTACCTTTCAATTAAAAAAGAAGAAGATTAACCTAGTATTTCAACTTCTGGAGATTCTTAACACGAGCTAGGGGTTTTGCCTAGCTCCAGAGAACAAAATCTATTAAACAGTTTTGATTGAGAAAAAGCCTTACTGTTGTTTGTGAAGATGAATTTGGGGGAAATGGAGAGAGGGGGTGGGGGTATTTTCGAAAGAGTGAAGAAGCGGGATATGGAGGAGGTTTATATATTTGAAGAGTTAGAAAAAACCCTACAAATACTGAAGATAACATTAACCCTAGTGTTTTTTGAAATTCTCACACGTGCCGTACTTATGGCTCATGTTAATTAGTTGGGCTGGGTTATTGTTGAGTTGTACAACTGCTGAGTCTCATGAGTTGGGCTTCATTTCTGAGGAAAAAGAAAGTTGGGCTTTACTTTTTAGGAAGAGCAAACAACATAAATCCCACTACTTTAGATAATAATTATTTGAAATTTCGGTAGATTTCTAAATTACTTTCTATACCATTTTTTTAATTTGATACATGAATCAAAAGTGGTTAGATACGTGTATCTATCTTAAAGGGAAGAAATTCATTGTTTAATTAATTTGAATTAAATGGTAACTTAATTCCATGATTAAAAGAGTTAAAGTATGGGGATTTAACAAACAAACGGATTTGGTGGATCAATTCATATCAGTTGTTACAGGTTTTTGAAAAAAAAAATGAAATCACATAGATTAACAGATCTAATGTTGTAAACTCCGTCTTCTTCGTCGATTCATTCCTTTGAATCCTGAATCTTCAAAGTTTTTTTTTTTCAAATGGGGAATTCGTTATTTTGTTGGATACATGATGTGTATGTTTTTGTGCATTTTAGAAGAGTAATAAAGGTTTTTGTAGCATGGATATTTTATAGTGTGTATCTCAAACAAAGGAAGTGTATCTCGGATAAATAATGTATACATCATTATTAAAATAAAAAGATCTAATGTTGACGAGTAATAACAATTTATGTAGCATTAATATTTTGTTGAGCATGTATCTTAGATAATAAATTATCACAGATACATGGAAAATTTATCATAATTTTATAGTGTGTATTTTGGACAAATGAACTGTATCTCGGACAGATAATGTATACATCATTGTTAAAATAAAAAGATCTAATGTTGAAGATTAATAAAGGTTTTTGTAGCATCAATATTTTGTTGCACGTGTATCTTAGATAATAAGTTAGCAAAGATACATGAAAAAATCGTCATGATTTTATAGTGTGTATCTCGGACAAATAAAGTGTATCTCAGACAAATAATGTATAGATAATTGTTAAAGTAAATATCTAATGATGAAAGTAATGATTTGATCGTTCCTAACTTAGATCTATTCTCCGCTTGAATTTTAGAATGAATAGTCAGAACCTGCATTGCAAAATTGTTAATGAAAAGATACAAATAAAAAGTTCTTTTATCAACAATTCAATGTTAATCAACAACAAATTTAACAAGATTCATACTATTTTGTGAACTATCATCCATTAAAATAGTATGGAGAACTAACAAATTCAACCAATGAAAACCCCCTAAATTTGAACTTTGAAAATGTTGTATCTCTTAATCAGATACATGAAGATGGTGTCAAACAAAGATACATTAATCGAATAAAATACTACTTTACCTCTATATATAATGTAACACCTAGAAACTAGTAGGCTAAAGTAGAGCCTTACGTGAGAGTTCTAGAGCTTTACGTGAGGGTTAAAGTTGTAGAAATGACTTCCCGAACATAGAATGAAGGGTTTAGGGATTAAAAGTCAAGGTACCACTCCCCAAGGACCAACCAAGGGTCCTTGAGGAGGACCCTAAAACAGCCCCTAAAATCTGCCCCCAAGGCCAGACCCACGATGGGGACTCACACCCCGTGGGGGAAGGTCGTGGGTCAAGGCCTGATGTAACACCCCGTAAATTAGTAGACCATCTAGGGTTAAATTGAGGGCTAGAGTCAAGACTTGAGGACATGAACCAAGGCAAAGGGCCAAGGGCCAAGGCAAGAGCCAAGGTTGCCCATGCTAGCCATGGCATTGCCCATGACCACGAGAGCCTAAACGACTCATGGTGGCCACCACGGATCGTGGTGCCACCAGTGGTTGGTGAGGTAGTGTGCCCTTTAAGGCTGCCTCAAATTGGCTCACCTTCATTAGCCATTTCACGGCCAGTGGTGAAGACCACGGGCCATGGGAAAGCTTGTGAAGATACCTTAGAATGAGGGAGGCCAAGACATATTAGACAAACCACTTCCCAAGGACCACGGCTCGTGAGCCTTGTCGTGGTGCCTGGCACCATGGCTGCTTAATGAGGGGTCGTTTAGTAAATTCCTTTTTAGTTGGTTTTAAGTGGGGGTCGTTTTATATGGAATTTATACACCTATATAAACTATTTTAAGTCATTAACCATCCTAACTAAGGAATTAATTCCAAAACTCCAAAAGATCCCAAAGTTCATCTTCTAAAAAATCCTCTTTAGAAAACCCATGAAGAAGAAGAAGAAGAGAGGGTCAAGCTACGTCAACTTCCTCCATTGATACAAGCTTTGTGAGAGCTTTATAATCAAGGTATGTTAGCTTATTCATCTATGGATTCTTTCATCCATAGAGCCCCCTAGATTTCCCCCAATTGTGAAGATAAAACCCAATTCTAGCTAGGGATTCTTCTTATGTTGTGGGTAATGTTGAGTATGATTCCAATTGAGTGGATAGTACTTGTTTATGATTGTTTTAGTGTTGAATTATGATATTATGATGATATTATATATTTTCCATGGTTAACCCTAGTCTAATTGATGAAATTGATATTATGTGGCTTTATGCCATAAAAGGTGAAATTGAGGATTTATAAGTGATCTTCTAGAATTAATGTTATGAGTAGTAATTGTTCAAGAATAGAAGCATGTAAACATGAATTTAATTATATTATAGTATTTATGATGGATCAAGACTAGTAAAGATTGAAGTTGAACCTTTATGAAGATGTATGACTAAAATCACTTAATAATGAAGAATGTGATTAGAATGCCTTGAAATCTAGATATGTATGATGATTGTGGGAAGTAAAGCTTTGAGAGTAAGGCTTGTAGTCATGAATGATGATCACTAGGGCTTCTAGAGTAAAGATACTATGATGAACTATGAAGGCTATGATGAACTATGAAGGCTAAGACTTGGAGAGTAAAATCTATATGAGAATAGAAGACTAATAAATAGAATTGTGATGAAATATCCTTACCTACCTAATCTACCTCATGAATGATTGAATGCATAAAGTGATAGAATCACATGAGTTAGGATGATATCCATGTTTAGTGCATGAACCCTATGTGTGAAGATTAAAAGTAGGCTTTGAACCTCAAGGAGGTGAAGTATGAGATTATGCTTGTAGCAACTGAACTACTTGAACTACGAATACATCCATGTCTAATGTAGTCATTTTAGATATGTTGATTTGATATGATTATGAATATATCCATGTCTAATATAGTCATTCTAGATGTGTTGAGTTATTATGGGCTTTGACCCTAAAAAGGGCAAGATATGATATTGTGCATGTTTTATGAAGTTTAGGATATGCTTTAGAAATACTTTGAGAGGAAAGTGAATATGCTCATGATCTAGTTGTTGTATTGTAGAAAGGTTATCCTAATAAACACACTTAGGCATGAATATGATATGATGTGAAAGGTTTGTCACATGTAGTGATTCTAAGGTTGGAAGACTAGTCTCACCTCTCGAATCTATGAGTTATGTTGGATTGAGTGTCAAGACATTCTTCCACAAATATGAACTTAAGTCCAGACTTAATGTAAACTCAATAGGACTTAATGCCTAGCATCGAGTGGATATGAACATGAGATGGAAGCTTATACGATAGTTGAGTCTGGCTTCCCAATGAAAGCGTTTATACTAGCTGAGTCCGGCTTTCCAAATGGGTTCCTTCTACCTTAGTTGAGTCTGGGTTCCCAAAGTATGTATCTCATGAGATGGAAACCTTCTACCATAGTTGAGTCCGAGTTTCTAGTAGAAATCTCTTTATCCCATAAACTGCGTGCCCTCGTAGGTTACTTAGCTATTAGATCCACTTAAGCTAAATTATGGTTCTACCCTAGGCAAGTAGGACAACCCTTTTTCGGTGTGGGGTAGACACCGAATTCCATGTTAAGCTCACACGGTCTATGTCGGTTAAGGATTATGTCCCCAATATGGTAGTAGTATGTACAAGAATATAAGTTATGAACTATGGGTACTTAAGAAACTTTACTTAGTATGGGTAAGAGTATGAAATCTTACTTATGCAATGCACAAATATGCTTTGAAGGTATCTACAGTATGTTCCTTTTATATTATGATGATTTATGTAATGAATATGCTTATGGCTTATGCTTATGATATATGTTTGATGGATTGTTGCCCTAGTTGCCTTCTGATTGACTAAAGGTGATAGGATCACTTGTCCATGAAAACTAATCTAAAGGATAAAATCAACTATGATAAAGAGGTATGATGGCCTAAAAAGTGGTACTTAGACTATGTGGGATTATGGGGCCTCATTTATGCACTGCACAAGTATGACTTGTAGGTTACTTAAGGAGTTTCTTTTATGTTATGAAAGTCTAAGTATTGGCTAAGCCATGAATATGAAGTATCTCCTATGTGTATGGATTATGCTCTATGATGATTGGTGCTTACATGATGTCTATGTTGGAGGTTGTGCTTGTGACTATGTTGTTATCTCATATGTTTTTAGTCTATGCTTTAAGATGATGTCTCTAATACTTATGACTCAAGTTAATTGTTTCTTATGATTATGGTATATGTCTTATGTTGACTAATGTCTCTTATGTGCTATGTTGATGGTTTATGCTAGCTAACATATTTAGTACATTTTGTACTAACGCATACTCTTGCCTACATTCTTATCAAATGTAGGGTTCGGTGATTTTGGGTTCCATTCTTGAGGATAAGTTTCTAAAGAGCAAGGAGTTGAAGAGTTGGTGAGTCCTCATAGCTTCGAGGACAAAGCCACTATTTCCTTTATGTCTTTTACTTTCATGTTTTGAGACTATTGTATCTGTTGTGTCCCAAAGGTTATATTCAAAGTTGAGTTTAGATGGTTTGAGACAAAGTGTAGTAAGACTTTCGCTGGTTTTTATAAAAAGACTTCAATTGTATGGAAAAAGTTTTAAAATTTTCGTATTTTTCTATTACCTTATGTTATGATATGCTAAGGGATTGTATGAGACCCTTTCGGGGTCAAGTACGCCATGTTACATCTAGGGTGTACCCCTAGGTCGTGACACCTACCAACCAAGATCCATTACCTCCACCCACGGAGGACCAAAACGGCTCGTGGGTCGGGATCTCGTGAGTGAGGCAGCTTGGTCCCTTAAATTGTTTAAGTTATGGGTTAAGGGAAGGTTCTAGAATTAATTAGTTATTAAGTAGGGTCGTTTTATTAGTAATTAGACCACCTATATAAAGGTAATAGACCCCTAAATACATTGATCTAAATCATTATTTCAATTCACCCAAAGAGACCCAATTCCCTCTAAGAAATTCTCTCTCTAGAAAGTAAAGAGGAAAAAGAAGAAGAGAAGCAAGCTAGGTCAAATTCTTCCATTGTTGCAAGCTTTGTGAGGGATTTATAATCAAGGTATGATAGTTTATCCATCCATGGAGGCCCCTATAATTCCCCCAATTGTGAAGATGAAATCCCCAATTCAAGTTAGGGTTCCTTCTAATATTGTGGGTTAAGTTGAGTATGATTCCAATTGAGTGGTTAATACTTCTTTATGATTTTTTTAGAATTTAATCATGCTATTATGATGATATTATGTGATTTCAATGGCTAACCCTAGTTTGATTGATGAATTTGATGTAATGTGGGTTTATGTCATATGAAGGGAAATTGAAGACTTAGAGTCGATCTTCTAGAATTGATGATATGTATAGTATTTGTTAAAGAATAAAAACATGTAAACATGAATTGAATTAGGTTAAGATATGTATGATGGATCATGACTAGTAATGATTGAGATTGAATCTTTATGGCGAAATATGGTTAGAAATGCTTAAAAATGAAGCTTGTGACTAGAATGTCTTGTGACCTAGGTATGTATGATGATTGTAAGAGGTAAATATTTGAGAATAAGGCTTGTAGTCATGAATGTTGACTTCTAAGGTTTTGAAAGTAAGGTTAATATGATCTATATTATGAATGTATGCATGTTCTGGTAGAATCTATGTAAGTGTTATGAGTACACTTTGAGAGTAAGGTGTTAATGAATAGGTTGTTGACGTGGGATGATTGAAAGATTATTCTCATGAACTCATAATGAACTTAACATGAAAGGTGTTCTCACATAGTAATGGTTCTAGGGTTGAAAGGCTTTTCTCACCTAATTGAACCAAAGGCTAAAGAGCCGTTATAACTAGAAAATGGATGGTGAGTTGCTCACGCATGGTCTATAGAGTTATTTAGTGAATTAACTTAGATTGATTGTCAAGTACATCTTTCCATGAAACTTGAGTCAAGGTAAAGACTTAACAATTATCTTGTGGGATTTAGGCCTAGCACCGAGTGGATATTGAAATGAGATGGAGGTTCCCACCTAGTTGAGTTTGGGCTTCCAAAATGGGAACTCTCACCTAGTAGAGTCCGGATTTCCCAAAGTATGTCTCATGAGATGGAAGCCTTCACCTAATGGATTTTTGGGTTTCTAGTAGCTGTTGACACCCAATTTTGACCCTCCTTTCTTCTATTTCATTGTTTCGAGCTTCTAAATTAATAACATATAAAATTATCTTTTTCTTACAACTATTTTTACCACTACGACTATATTATCTTCTAAAATTATTATTTTTTATTACCAAAATTACTAATATTACTTTTTATACTTCTTTTCCTTAAATAATCTATTGTCATCATTTTATTTTGAGTTTCGTACTTATTAAACTAATTATAAATCCTTATTTTATATTTGTATATTTGTATATTAGCATAAATTTGTAATTTGATATTTTTATTATGTAAATGAAAAGAGTATCTGCTACACTTAGTAATTGGTCTAAAAGAGAGTATGGAGATATCTTTACTAAGGTAAGGGAGTTTGAAGAAAATATCAGGCAATCTGAGGAAGAACTTATGAATAATAACACTGAAGCTCTTAGACAGACACTTCATTAAATGAATGCAACTTATATTAGGTATTTGAAAATGGAGGAATTTATTCTTAAACAAAAGACACAACTACAATGGTTTAAGGAGGGTGATGCCAATACTAAATACTTTCATGCTTTGATGAGAGGTAGAAGAAGGAGGCTATTTCTTCATAGAATTTGTACTGAAAATGAAGTATGGGTACAAGGTGATGAGCAAATAGCTCAAGCAGCTTGTGATTATTATCAACGAATATTCACTGGTCAGAATGATAGAATAGATGACAGAATTCTCCAGCATATTTCTACCTTAGTCACTCCTGTACAGAATGAGATGTTGCAAGCCATGCCTACTTTAGAGGAACTCAGACAATTTGTTTTTGCTATGAATCCTAGTTCAGCAGCATGTCCGGATAGTATAGGGGGCAAATTTTATCAGGCTTGTTGGAGTATCATTAAAGAAGATTTGTTGGCAGTTGTTCAATATTTCTTTTGTGGTAACATTATGCCTAAGTTCATGACTCATTCATGTTTGGTTTTGCTCCCTAAAACAGAACAACCTATCAGATTCAGAGATCTTCGACCTATCAGTCTTAGTAATTTTACTAATAAGATAATCTCCAAATTATTGAGTATTAGATTGGCTACTATTTTGCCCCTACTACTTTCAGATAATCAGTCAGGTTTTGTTCGAGGTAGGAGCATTACAGAAAGTATCATGTTTGCACAGGAGATTACACATGATATTAAAAAACCTCTTATAGGTACTAATGTTGTTATCAAACTTGATATGACCAAGGCATATGATAGAGTGTCTTGGTCATTCACATGTTTGGTACTAAGGAGGTTTGGTTTTGGGGAAGTCTTTATTGATTTAGTTTGGAGGATAATGAGTAACAATTGGTATTCTATTATCATGAATGGGCACATACATGGCTTCTTCCACTCCACTAGAGGACTTAAGCAAGGTGACCCTTTATCCCCTGCCCTGTTTATTTTAGGAGCAAAGGTACTGTCGAGATTGCTTAATTCTCTACATCAGATTCCAAGTTATAAAGGTTTTTATACGAAACCTCAAGGACCTCAGATCAATCATTTAAGTTTTGCAGATGATGTTATTATTTTTGCTTCCACTGACAGATATTCATTGAAGCTCATCATGGACATGTTAGGGGATTATAAACATACTTCTGGCCAGCTTATTAACAAAGAAAAAAAGTCATTTCATGATTCCAGCCAATACCTCACAGGACATTATCAATAACATTCAAGTAGTAATTAGTTTCTCCCAAAAAAACAGTCCTATTACTTATTTAGGTTGTCCCCTCTATATTGGTAGACAAAGGATCATTTATTACTCTTATCTAGTTGAGAAGATCTCCAAAACGGTTTGTGGTTGGCAGACAATGATACTTAGTTTTGGAGGCAGGCTTACATTGATCAAACATGCCCTGCAATCTATACCTATTCATACTATGGCTGCTATCTCTCCCCCAACACTACTATTAAATACATTGAGGCCATTATTGCAGATTTTTTCTAGGGAAAAGATCTGGATAAAAAGAAATATCATTGGGCTTCTCTAGGTACCATGTGTTTACCATGTGCTGAAGGAGGGCTACGACTCAGAAGATTAACAGATATATGCACCTCTTTACAATACAAACAATGGTGGAGCTTCAGATCTAAAGCATCTTTATGGAGCCACTTTCTTAAATCTAAATACTATTAAAGAGCTCATCCAATTGCAAAAAAAGTGGAGACTAGACAGTCTTTGATGTGGAAATACATGATGAAAAACAAGATCAAGGTGGAAGAGTATATTGGTTGGAGAATCAACTCTGGAAGCTGCTCCTTTTGGTGGGATGATTGGCTCGGAGTGGGTGCACTAGCTAATTATACTACTTCTATATCAAGTCTCAATAATGCTACTGTTGCACACTTTCTGGTAGATGGAAAATGAAATGAAAGGAAATTAAGGCAACAGGTTCCACCTCTCCTTATTCCCTATATTTTAAACATTAAATTTCAGTTTGTGCAGGGGGTTAAAGACAGTGCCATTTGGAAGCAGACGGAGGCAGGCACTTTCACTTGTGCATCAGCCTGGGAAATTTGCAGAACTAAGAAGGCCATTACAGTCAATTATTCTCAAATTTGGCATAAACATATACCTTTCAAAATGTCCTTTCTTTTATGGAGAGCAATACGATATAGATTGCCAACTAATGAAATATTAGCAATCTTTGAAGAGGAACCTGTGAAATGTTTCTGCTGTATTCGAAAGGGATGGGATGACGTGGATCATATCTTCATTCAGGGACATTTTGCAGGACATATCTGGAAGTTTTTTGCATGTAGCATGGGGGTCAATTTTCAGAGAACTTCACTGATTAACCAGCTACTGTGCTGGAATGGTATTACAAGGAAGAATGTTGCACATGCGATAATTCTTAGAACTCTCCCTATAGTCATATGCTGGAATCTATGGAAAAATAGATGCTCAGCTAAGTATGGAGGAAAAACATCTAGTATTTTCAAAGTTAAATATTTGATTTTCAAAGATATGTTTTTACTTCTTTATTCTGTTTTTCCTTACCTTCAGTTGCCTGCGAACTGGTCAGAAGTAGTGGAAAACATTGAAAGATGTAATCAAGAGACAAGAGTTACACTAGTCATGTGGAAGACTCCTCCTCCTAATAGATATAAGTTGAATACGGATGGTAGTGTTTTGTACAATTCGGGGAAAATTGGAGGGGGAGGCACTCTAAAAGATGAACAAGGGATCATAATTTTTGCTTTTGCTATACCTCTTGGTGAAGGAACAAATAATCAAGCAGAGGTTCAAGCAGCCTGCTATGGTTTAAATTGGTGTATACAACATGCTTACAATAATATTATATTAAAAGTTGATTCTGAATTACTAACTAAATGGCTATTACAGGTTGCTGCGTCTCCTTGGAAGATTCAGGTGTACATACAAGATTTACAGCTTCTTGCGAAACAGTGTGTTTTTTTTCAGTGTCTTCATACGTACAGGGAAGCTAATGGTACAACAGACCTCTTGGCCAAACACAGTCACAAACACGATATTGTGCAACATTATTACACTCATCATCAATTGCCCCATGCAATAAAAGGAAGCTATCTCTTGGAGAAAATGGGGGTACAAAGTTTCAGAAGGAAGAAGTTGAAAAGGATTAAACAACCACCTTGACTATCTATCAACCATGACGGGAACTCAGTACATAAATGACAAATGATTTACGTTAGTTTCCTGTCAAGTTGCTCGACAACAATAGGCCAAATAGACATCATAAAGATTTGTCCTTTGTCTCCATTTTCATGAGCTACATTATCCTCTCATTTACTATGTTTAGGTATAGTAGTTCGAGTAGGCTTAGTTTCAAGTTTGTGTAAGGGGAGTCTCCCTTGTTTATGTATTATTAGTAACTTTGTATTAAGAGAGGAGTCCTCTCTAGGTGCTTAGTTTAAATAATATATCATATTGTATTGGGTTGAGTCGACTAACCTTAGTAGGTAGGTCGACTTCGGACCCACCTTAGGTTGGAGGTAAGGTAAATGCCCCCTTCCTTGTATAATTTTGGTTTTATATATATGATAAGGCCTGGGGGTGTTGCTCAGCCCCTGACCCCCTCAATGGTCGTTCAATTAAAAATAAAAAATAAAAATAAAAATAAGAAGCCCAAAATAATTTAAAAGAAGAAAGGAAAAGGCTAAGAAATTCGGCCCAAAAATTTTAAATCAGACTATACATTTTTCAACTCTTATTTTATATCAAAATAGCCCAAAAACTCAGCCTAAAACCACTCAAACTTTCAGCCCAAACGTGAGCCCTAATTCTAACTTGTGCAGCAGCTGGGCCTTGTCTCCAAAGCATCATTCTTCCTCTTTGAGGAAATTTTAGAAGACCTTTAACCATGGATAGAGCTCAGTCTCTCCATTTTCATGCAAGAGCAACATCTCTCCTTTGCGAAAAGCCAGACACTCTCTTCCTCTTCATGATTCACATATCTCTTCTTTAATTCGGTTAACAAGAAGCCAAAAGACTTTTTGAAATCCCTAATGGAGAATCAAAGGTACGTTTTGTGAATTCAGACGGCTATTTTCCCAATCAAAATCCCGCTCAAATTCAATCCTAAAGGCCTAGTTTTGTCACTATATATATCAACCTCTACACTCATTTTTTAGACAAAGTTTTCTGCCTTCATAGCACCTTGAACCATTGATTTTTACTCTAAAAAATAACTTGGCATTCTCTTTCGATCTCGACCAAAACTCTGGTCTCAAGCTTCATCGAATTCGTTGATTGTACGAGTGTAGACCTTTGATCGCAGCAGCCCCGTTCACTGCCCTATAGCAGGTGACATTCTTTTCTTTTTCCTCTATTTTGTTAATGTGATTAGAGTGTTATGTTGCTCTAAGAAATTTGTATGTCGAGATTGATTCTTACTTAGTTTAGTTGCAATCAAATTTATGTCAAAAATATATTGGTGTCCTGCTTGAGATCTGTACAGAGCCGAGTTTGTGTTCCTTTTACATTTCAGACGTCGAACTTAAAGAATGATTTTGTTTTATGACTAGATAACCACCCCTAGTCTCGAATTTATTGACTGAAACATTGTCAAATTTGTGTTTGCCTATGCTTTACTCTATCTTCAGGCATCAGGTCCTCCATTAGTTGCTATTATTTCCAAATTGCAGACTACTAGTTCCTTTTTTTTAGTTTGCTGCCTATTGTACATTTCTCCGTCCCTTAATGTTATATGCATAATCGTTAATGATTTTGACGCTTAGTAGTCTTAATATTGATGCCAAATTTGATGTCTTAGTATTTAAATATAGCTAAAAATTATAAATCTTGTTGAAGTGTTCAGTTTTGTGGCTTCGTTCCTCTTTGTTTAAGCTTATTTTGTTTCAATGAAACTGCTAGTATGTCTTTGTTGATGTGCGCCTTAAATCTGTTTAGTCGAGCATATTTGAATACGTATTATTTTCAGCCTCGTCTTGTTTTTGATATGTTTTTTTGTTAGTTTTGTTTGTTTGACTAATACCTTAATAAATGGCTTCCCTTTTTCCTCATAATTTTAAAACATTTAATTTGTTTTGTCATAACTTATTACATAAGTATCTGAAATTAACTTTTCCTTGAGTTTCATATTAAGTTTGAAAACATTTTCTCTACTAGTATTGATTTTGCAGAATCAGGGATATCTTATCCTATGCTGTACATTTCCCATTCTGGATAGTAATTTTGTTGTACGACTTTACTTGGCTTCATGTTTAGTTTAATCTATATAGTTTGAAGTTGAATCATTTTACTAATCTCTTTGCTCTCTCTTTATTTGCATGAATAATTTTGGAGCAAAATAGAGTCTTTGATTCAAGACTCTAGCAAATTATCGAGTCTCATAGACTCAACATTATCCTCACACCCGCACATGAAGTCTTCACTACACCTTTGATCATTCGAAATTGCAAGCAAAACAAGTGGTCCTATCTTGGAGTCACCTATAACTACTTACATTTTGCATTATTTGTTTATGTGTTTTCTTTCATGTTATACTTGCTTGTGTGATTTAGATATTTCTAGTTTGGATTCATAATAGTTGACTTAATATAGATGTTTGGGTTTGGGTACCTTTAGTTAGAAACAACCTTTATAGTTACTTTACCTTTTATAAATTTCATTTGGCAAACCTTTTTTTTAAAATACTTCTTTTTGCGTCATTTTAAACTCACTAGATTTATTAAGTTTGGCACAAACTTGGCAATGTCTTACAAAGAAAATTTGTTGTTCTAAACTCTTATTTTTCTAAAACTTTTTCTAACGGGAGCACCTTGTCGGTCAATGAGCAAGTGTCTATTTTTTTAATTACTTATTTTTAGCCATGGATTTGTCTAAATTGATCTAAAGAAATTACTCTTTTTTAAATCTTTTTCATTCTAATAAATTGCAAAAGAGCTTTTAAAATAAAAAAAATTTCCAACTTGGTTATTCAATCACTTAATATTTAGCACTCATATCTTTCTATTAAAATTAATTAATCTAAGTTTGGCCGATAACCGTCTTTAACGGATCTTAAAGGATGCCTTACCCCTTCCCTTTAGGATAAATTAGAACCATTACCTAGAATCATGCAAGTTAAGTAGACCATTTAATTGAAGTCATTTTAGTATTACTTAGTTAAATATTTAGATATCCTAATTCACCATAATTAATTAGGTGGCGACTTCTTAAGTTAATTAATTTGGAAATCACCAATATGTTGTACACGTTTTGACCTCGAGTTAAAATGAGGTATAACAGCTTGGCGACTTCACTGGGGAACTTTAGGTTCTAAACTATAACAAACTTAGGTTAATAATTAATTTTTTAACATTTGCTTGTTTCGTTTTTGTTGTTTTTTTTTTAATTTTAAATGCCTAAATGATTTACTTATCATGCTTATGTGATATTAATTGGCTATTTGTTACTGTTTTATATAAATTGTCTATTTGTTATTGCTTTATATAAATTGTCATTCCGTTCATACTTCCTCTGATTCTGGAAAATTCACACTATCACACATACACGCGAGGTGTGTTTTGCGCATCCGCAAATTTCTTTTAAAATCTCAAAATTAAGGAGAGTTGGCATATGCGCGGGGTGTCCGAATCTTTTTCTGTGTGACCGCGTAGCCTTCTCACTCGAGTTGTCCACTCGGGAACCTTGTGTCTAGTAAACCCACTCTTAATCAACTAAAGATAGAGTTAAACCAATACCTTTTACGGTACATGCATCATATAAACCTAAGAGGCTTAATACCCTTGGTGTATTAAGTTAATTAGTCAACTTTATCCAAATGTCCAAGTGGGTTCAAGACCCCGAGTGACTCTTATCATTTATGTGTTCATTATTTGAGACTATTGTATGGGCTATGTCCCAAGAGTTATCCAAAGTTGTAACAGATTGTTTGAGACAAAATGTAGTAAGACTTCCGCTTTGTTTTATAAAGACTTTGATTGTATGGGAAATGTTTTAAAATTTCTGCACTTTTTAATTATCTTATGTTATGATATGCTAAGTGGCTTGTATGAGATCTCTTTGGTGTCAAGTACGCTATGTTACATCTTGGGTGTACCCCTGAGTCATGACAAACTTGGTAATCAGAGCACAAGGTTTATAATGGTTCTAGGATTGTCTCAAAACCACGTCTTGTAGAGTCTTGTTCATAAATGTGAAGCGCGCCACATTTATGAATATGAGACTATTGGATGCTTAGGAAACTTCACTTCTTAATTCTCTAAGTCGTGCTATAGAGTTTGGCTCTATTAGGTCTTTCTCCTAATCCATGTCATATGGTTTTTCAGGATATGACTAATACAAGGACAAATGCTAGGAGAGATGAGGAAGGCAATGTGGATCAAGAGGTTCCTCCCCGAGTTCCACACCAAGCTCCTCCTCAAGCTCCAATTGACCCTTTAGTTGAGAATGTTACTCATGCGGAGTTTAGGTCTATTATCCAAATATTGACTCAAGTCATTTCGGCTCAAGCCAATAGAGAAGTTGTAGCTCTGGACAATCCTAATATGAATTCCGCGGCATCTATATTGAGGGATTTTTCAAGAATGAACCTTCTCGAGTTTCTTGATTTCAAAGTGGGAGAGGATTCTCAAGAATTTATGGAAGAGGTTTATAAGATAATTGATGCCATGTGGGTGACTTTGGTAGAGAAAGCAGAATTATCCGCTTACCAATTGAAGAGTGTGGCTCAAGTATGGTATACTCAATGGAAGAATAATAGGCCGGTAGGAGCGGGTCCAATAGAGTGGGAAGTGTTCAAATCGGCATTCCTTGATAGGTTCTTTCCATGAGAGTTGAGGGAAGCTAAGGTGAAAGAATTCATTAACCTTCGTCAAGGAGGTATGAGTGTTCAAGAGTATTCTCTAAAGTTTACTCAATTGTCCAAGTATGCTCCGGCTTTGGTGGCAGATTCAAGGGATATGATGAGTAGGTATTTGACGGGTGTGTCTAAATTGGTAAGAAAAGAATGTCATTTAACAATGCTCCATGATAATTTGGATATCTCATGTAGTATGGTGTATGCCCAACAAATGGAGGATGAGAAACTCCAAGATAAGAATAGGGAGGTGAAAAGAGCTAGAACCAGTGATGGAAATTTCTCCAATGATAGATCCGATGGATATGGTCAACCTAGGACCTAACAAAAGCTTTCCAAACAAGATAGGGTGTCTAACCCTAAGCCTTAAAGAGGGAGTAATAGTGAATCTGTGTTGCTTAAGCCTACTTGCACTAAGTGTGGAAGGAAGCCTTATTGTAATGACTGTCTTAGTCGTTTTATGAATTTTAACAATTATTTTTATATTTACCTTTTTAGTAGTTTTTATAAATAATTTATGACTTATAAGAATGAGTGACATGATTTTCAGATTTAATAAAGGATTATTTTATTGCTAATAATAATGAAAAAAAATAGAAAAGGAAAATAAATAAATGAATAAATAATAATTAATAAATAAAAGAAATAAGGGCAAGAAGCCCTGAACTGTTGAAAACTGACGAAACAATGGGAAAACAATAACTTTCTGGCAAAAAACTACTTACGATGCGACAACAATCAAAAGGATGAAATAATTGATTCAGGTAAGAATACAATTAGGCATTTTTGTTTTAGATAAGGTCATATGTTGTAGGTATAAATTAAGATAGTATTATATGTTGGTTTCTGTGCAGCATGAGTTGTTAATTTATTAGGTTAAATTGTTATATATGTGTACTAATTGCTTCTGCCAATGTGATTGATGATTAGGAAAGTTGATGATTAACTAATGATTAGGTAAATACTAGGCAATATGAATAAGATTCATGAGTTACGGTGAATTCAGGAATTAGTTTTGATCTTCTTTTTCCAGATGTTTTTCCCTCTATAATTATCAAATTATAAGTCAAATTTGATAATACAAGTATATGTAATTGAATAATAGATGTATTATATTATATGAATACTGTTAGTGTTGTATTATTTGGAGAAATTGAAACTTAACCGTAGGCTTGAAACTTGGAAAATATGATAATTGAAATGTTAATTGACATCAAGATTTAGGAACTTGATTATAAACTTGAGTGAATTTTTGGGTCTAGGCTAAACACATAGTAATATGAGTGTTGTTAGTTTTGGAATCTTATTGTGGTCATTTATTTGAATAGATTGCATTTATTTGGGTGCTCAATGAAAGTGGAAGGCACAAGTGCCGGAGTGAATTATTGATTATTTGAGGCAAGTGAATTTCTAAACCCTTGTTAAGTATATGAAATTCGTGTATTTTCTTGTAATATGTGTTTGGGGATAATGAGACTTGGTGGTGGGTTGACTTGTCCACATTGATTAATTTTAATGATGAAAAAGGGGTAATAAATGGCAATGTGATTAATTATTTATGTGTGATTGTGTTCTTTATTGAACCCGTATACTTGTGACAGCAGAGGTGATTACATTTCATATTGATATTTGATTGAGATCATCATCCACTTTATTTGAAATTATATTGTGCACATGCATTGACATGAGATTGAGTATAAGTTGGGCATGTGGAGATCGTCCGTGCTGGGGATGGTGAGATGTTAAGATTATAATTTGGGCGCGTGGAGATCGTCCGTGCGGAATTTGTTTGATTTATGATAGTGTGTTGAGATCGTTCGCACAGACACGTGGAGATCGTCCGTGTCGGTATATGGACCTCGCGAGTCCCCCATGGGTCATGAACTCTCGATGTATTTCCGAGGAGTATCATGTATATACGGTTGAGTGAGTACTTGGTATTCTGAGGCATATCATTTCATGGTGTCTTATTGCATTGCATCTCATGACATCCTTCATTCTTGATGATTATGTGTTTTATTGGTGGTTGGAAAGTACTTGATATTTGATTACCTCTATTCGATAAACTTGATCTTGTGTGTTATTGATATTTGTGAGTGCTTTTTTGTGGAAGTTGTGATTGATGAATATTGAGTTGTTGTTGAGGATATGTAATTTGTTAAAGTGATTGTTGTTGAGCTGGGTGCTATGTAAATTGTGAACTGTTAGGTTGGGTTGGTTTTATACAGGTTGTAGTTCATGTGGAGGTTCGGTTGGGCTGTAAGGAGTACCCGTATTCTATCCCCTTAGCTTGTGTTTAGAGGTTTACTTGATGAGTACTGTGTAGTTTGGTACTCACTCCTTGCTTCTACAATTTTTTTTGTAGGTTACGAGCTTGGATTTTGTGATACTTTCCATTCTTTTATTTTCCTAGGCTTCTTGGAGATTTGTGAGGTAACTGTTTGTAATCTCAACAAACCTTCTTACTCCTATTTATGATCTCATTCTATTCTAGAAACAAGGTCATTTGAGACTTGTGTTTTTCTTTTGAATCGATTGTAATACTTTAGAGGCTTGTATACGTGACAACCAGATTTTGGGGGTATTTTTGAGTAAATTATGAAATTTTCGCATTTTATTGTAATGAGTGAGTGCTAGGCTGACTTGTCTTGGTGGGATAAAACGAGTGTCATCACGTCCATTTTTGGGTCGTGACACTTATGGTAGGTGTCTAGCCGGCAAGGATGGTTTTAATGGTTGTGGTAATGAGGGTCACAAGATGAGAGATTGTCCAATACTTAGGGCTAAAGGGAGAGAGGCCAAGCAAGCTTCTCTTAGTGGTCAGTATTCCAATGCTCCCAAGCAAAAATAGGTTCTAGGTTCTCCAAGCTAGAGGTGAACAAGAGTGTCCCCCGGATGTGACTACCGCTATGTGTTTCATGCTTTATTAGACTCCGGTATTGTTTGGTCTTTTGTGACTTGATATGTGAGACTTTGAAGTTGTCTTTAGTATGAATGGTGTTTAGAAAGTCCGTTAAGGCTTACTCCCAAGGGGCAGATGGTAAGCTTAGATATAAAGGTCATTGTGTGTTTATTTGTTGACATGATTTCCCTAAATGATGCATGTTCATTTGGAATTCAAGGTATATAAATTGATCCAAGGATATTTACAACGTTAGTTTCAGTCAGAATATTCACTGGTAGTTTTTTCCTATTCCTCTATTTCATTAATCTTTATTTGTTCCTTTCCCTTTTTTACTTTATTTTTCCTTAGCTTGTTTTTCATTTTTGGAAAGGTGAAATTTCAACACTAAATATGATGAAAGTATATAATTTATAGGTAACAGTAAAAACCTTTGAGAATCACACATGGTATTTTTCTTATAATTATTTTTTGTATAACTTACATAAATATCAGTGTAAAACTTAAATTACATTTTATCCCTACTATTTTTTTAATTACACAAATTCCATGTTTTTAGGCATTTCGGATACATAATTAAGGATACAAATACATTATCGTTGATTATCAATCTATTGCACTTATTAAGGGAAAAAAAAATTGAAAAATCAAATTAAGATCTCATAGTATCCATCTGTTGCACTAATTAAGGGAGATCAAATTAAGATCTCATAAATTATGTTATTTCATTTCAAATTATTGTCAAGAATTCAATCATATAGTGTAACAAACCAAAAAATTCAAAAATTAAATTTTTTTCTTCTTGTTCATCATTCTCTCTATTTCCTCCATTAGCCGAAAATTTCATACGATACATAATGAATATTTCGATCTTCTTACGTTTCTTTTTACTTTCAATCATACAGAGATAAATCCTAACATAACGAAGAAATTCAATTTTTCAAATTGCTTCGCCCCCCCTATTCAGCGAAGAAACCTTTCAGATTTGATTCAAAAACTTTTGTCAAAATTTTGGATAAGCGAGGTGAGTTAAGAAGGATGCAAAAGTGATAGAATTGTTGTTGGACAAACGATTTCTTTTGTGAATCTTCAAGTTCATCAAAGATCCTTTCAATTTTGATTCAAGATTGTCGAAAATTTTGAGATTCAATTTTTTTTCCTAGTTCATTGAAGATCATTTCAGTTTTGATTCCAAATTGTTGAAAATTTTGAGTTTCAAAATTATTCTCCTAGTTCATTGAAGATTCTTTCAATTTTGATTCAAAATTATTGAAAATTTAGAGAAGATCCTTTCGATTTAAATGATAAGTGTTAAATTTCTACTAGATACATTAAATAAGAAAGTTTTGCCATAAAATTTTAGGTTTGAGATCGATACATTATTGTTTGGTAATTGTTATGTATCAAATACATTTAGTATGAATTCGAATTTACATATCATGCCTAGAAAATTAGTGCATGATACATTATTATTTATGTATCTTATTTTGTTTAGTGCATGATACATTACTATTTATGTATCTCGTTTAAATTGATAAGTATTGTTTTATTTGCCTTGAAAGATATGTATAACTTACATAATGTATCACTTTGTAGTTGATAATAATGTATCTGATACAATAAGATTGTGAAAGAAGAATGAATGTAAGCTGAAATAGAGTGTATCTATAAATGTATCACAATAAATAAGAATTGAGTTATCAATTCGATACATGAACAAACACAATCCATTAAAGAAATTTGATTATGAAAAACACTAGGAAAAAAGAAGAAAATATTAGACTGTTTGAAATTTTGGTGAAATTGAAACTAATATTATTATGAGACAATGAGAAGATTAAATAATAATACAAGAATCCTAATCATTTTCAACAAATGATTAGTTGTTAGAGTCCATAACCAACTCAAATTATGAATTTTTAAAAAATATTATATTAATTATTACCTAATAATATGCAACTAATAAAAAATCAGCCTAAAGTTAATTAAGGAAGTGTTTCCAACAAATCCATTTAATCGTATAGGATTATATTAAAGAGGAAATACACCTCTTTTAATTCAATTTTTACTATTATTCGACGTGATTAGTATGAACAAAATATGAAAAAGAAATGAGGTTTGTATCTGGTATTATGGAAAACATTTTTCATAATTTTTTTTTTATGTTTGGTTAGTTTAAATTTTTTAATTTTTTTTTTTATGTTTTGTTAGTTTAAACTTGTTGAAAATCAAATTTGGATATAGATTTTGTAACTACTAAGAATTTGGAGTGAATTTAGGGAGAGAAAATAGGGGAGGAAAAGAGAGTGGTGAATGTGGATTTGGCTGGTGACTTTTATATATCAGGTAGTTTTTTAAATTAAGAGAAAGAAGAGATTTAAGTAATATTTTTAAAAGGTAGGGAAAAATAGAGAATAAGTAAATTAAACTTGTGTATATAAATAATTTATCCTTATTTTTTTTGTTCTAGCTATAATTGTTTTTATGCAATATATTTTGTTCTCTTATTTTTACATTTGTATAACTCATTATTTCTCTTACAAGAGTCTTTCCTTCTCCTATTTAATTTTTGGGGGATTCTTTATTTTTCCGTTAATTATTGAAGAAGAAGATTTTAGTTAGAGGACATATTTTAATCTTCCTATGTCTTAGATATTTTATTCCAAACCTCTATTATTTTCTCTTGAGTTTGAATTTGTAAATTTTTTTCATTCAAATTATGCATTACTCATCACAAACATGTTTATAATGTTATTATTGATCTGTCAACCGGCGGTCTTATGACAAGTCATTGCATTCTCAAGGCAATCTCATTGTATTATCGCTCAATTTCGATGTTTAGGTGCTTTACAGAAAAATACAGTCCAGTTGATACAAATTTTAGGATTTTTTTTTGTTGTTGTTGTAGTATGCAGAATATGTAATTGAAATTTATATTTATGATAAATTCATCTTGTGCATGCACTACATAAAAAGTGTGAATTACCTGGGGATTTTCCCGGGAATTAGTATAAAAATCCGCAAGAAACTTACTTTCCTGTAAATTTTCATAATAATCACCAGGAAAATCCTCATGTAATTCACACTTTTCTTGTAGTGATGGTTTATTTCATTAAAGGCATCATGTGCATTTATTATTATTTTTCAATCGGGAATTCATCGACATAATCATCCCATTAGATATTATATTAAATTAATTAGTTTCACATATTTTTTGTTTGATGGAATATACACCATTCTTATTTATGATTTTTTTTTAATGAATAAAATCTAAAAGGTAAAATAAATATTGTTAATTTCAACATTTTCTATCTTATAACTCACTTTTTAAATAAATAATAAAATTATTATAATAATAAAGGACAAACGTGCAACGTACGTTCCAGAAACTAGTTATACTAAAAGTGGAAACATCAAAATGAAAATTTGAAATACCTTTTTACCTTTCAAAACACTATTTCTATTTTTTTTTTACAAAACCAAATATATATTCTAATAACTAATTAGATATAGATGAAATCAATTTTAAAAATATTCAATGTGCATTAAATTATTTAATGATGGAATTAAGTAAGATATGTAAATGAGAATGACCCATACTTTACTCAAAACATTTTTATGTTTTTGTCAAAGCATGAAGAATTCTAAGAAATGAAATTCAATGCACACCACATTCATTGTAAATGGATGTAGGACATTTAAAATTAGTATAACCTTTAGACTTCTCCAATTGAACTACTATAAAATAGTATAAAGGGAAAAGGGTAAAAAAATGCCCTTAAACTATGTGAAAGGAACAAAAATGTCCTCCGTTTATAGTTTGACTCAAAAATGCCCTTACCGTCAATAGTTTCAAAATGGGTCAAAAATGCCTTATTTCGAATAAATATATATTTGTGTTTAGACATAGTATTCTAACAATTTTCAATAATAAATATTTAAGTGGGAGATTGTTAGGGTATATACTATTAACCATGCATTTAGATAAAGTACATTATAACAATTGCGATGGTTAAAAGTCTAAGCGGGAGATTGGTGGGATATATACTATTAACCATATGTTAAGATATACTCCCTTCGTTTAAAAAAGAATGACCTCCTTTCCTTTTTAGTCTGTTTAAAAGAGAATGACCTTTTTCTTTTTTTGGTAACATTTTAATTTCAGTTTTTCACGTCGCATGTTTAAAGCCACAAGATTGAAGGGCAATTTAGTACATTGACATAACTTTAATTTAGGACCACAAGATTTAAAAGTCTTCTTTATTTTTTAAAACTCCGTGCCCAAGTCAAACCAGATCACTCTTTTTGAAACGGAGGGAGTAATATTTATTATAGAATAAATATTTGCTCAGTTTTAATAGATCATATATTCGTGTATGGTGTCTGTTTACTTATATAGTAGATGATTTAGTGTGTAGAGTTTTAGCTTATACATAGAGGATTAAATCATCGATTCTTATAAGTATAAACTTTTTTGTTCACAATCTAGGATGGAAATTGGACATGCCATCGGTACGATTGTAGCACAAGATTATATATAATTTATCTTGATTATGGAAACGCTATAGTTTCAACTTCTTGTGCTAGTACATTTTGTATGTATTGAACGGGACCGAGTAAAGATAGTTGGTTTAGACTGACTGACAAAAGCATATTTTCTAAACTGTTAAATGTACTTATATTCTTAATCCTGATATAACTATTATGATTTATATATATTAATTATTGTTTTGATTTATTAAAAGGTGAGATTCTGAGATGGGTCAATATGCTTGGTAGATTGGATGATAATAATATATATTGGTGAAATAATAAGTTAGTTGATGGAATCCATGACTCGTTATAGAGATTGATTGATATGCCTTTTTGAGAAACTTATAATTTTTTCATCGTGTCAAACCTTGCAAGTGGATTTATGAATCTGACATATGAAATAAGTTAAGTAGTGCTCTAAAGGAAACTAATCATTGAATTAAGTTCGTCGGTAATTTAATTTATTGATTAGTATATGTAATCTTAACATGGGGAATTACATAAGGTTTAATGGGGAATTTCGAAATATAAATAGAGGAGTGCAATTACGAATTTCTAGTGAAATAATTTGTAATTCATTATGGTAAGAATAATTCAAATTAATTATTTAGAATTATTTCTATAATATGAAGCCTCAGTAATTAATTTTGTGGTCCATACCGTACTCATATCTAACTAGAACTCACAATCCTAATTCTAAGGCGAGAAGAAGAATCAGGCGTGAGTTTGGTTTTAAAAGAAAACAACCGTGTCTTTTTTTTGAAAAGAAAATATAAATAGACTGGGTTTTGTTCTCCTTTTTGAATTGGAAGAAATCTCTATAAGTAGGGATTCTCCTAACCTAGAAAAGAGATTGAAGGTTTCTATTCATACTTGCCCACCCAAGTATTGAGGGAGTTCAGATGTGAACTTGGGATTACTGTAGAAGACTGCAAAGTTGTTGTCTATCGTGTGGATTCATTTGAAGGTCTGTTTAACTCGTGGATTTGTTTGAGGTATCTGCTCACGCTTCAAGAGATAATTCTTAAATTAAATTTCTGTAAATTTATGTGTTCTAGCATATTATATGTGTTCTAGCATAAACGTTATTGGTTATCTATTATTCATGTAAGCAGTAAGATTCTGGTATGCTTCCGTTGTGCATATAATTCTCAAACAATTGGTATCAAAGCCACACTTACATCTAAATAGATAACCCAAAAGTCAATAAGAAAGTAGCAAAGAAATTAATGTAGTTAATCGTGTTTTGATTAGTTAAGAATTTATTGGTGATTGCAACTTGTGAATTGTGAATGGTAATTTTGCATGTATCGGTGGCAACAATTGTACCCGTAGGGTATTTGTTCACAGTGATTATGTGCATACTTTTTTTTTTTGGCTGAATAATTGATGCAATTTAAGTTGGCCAAGAATCAATTATTTAATTATATGGGCATAATTAATGGCGGCAGAGAATCATCTTTCTTTTAATTTTTTTAAAAGATGATGCGGTCTTTTACAATTTTTCTATAGCAGCAAAGTGATTTTCTTTTTACTTGTTAACTTTGGTTAGTTGAAACAAGAAGAGGAAAGGATTCAGCTTACAACTCTAAAGTAGTTTTTTTTTGGTTGAAAAGTTTAATTGATTCCTTAATTCACGGATCTGAATTCTTTTTGTCCATGTTTTGATTTACTTTGGTGTAATCCTTGTATCACTAGAATATGGAAAAATAAGTGATCTTCGAATAATGGTGGAGGTCGACCATTAATATGTTTACTTTTAATTATATGAGCATATTATTTCTCCTTCTCACGTGAATATATTAACATCTAGATATATTAAGAACTAGTGAATTGAGCCGCGCGCGATAATATATTTTTTAAACAATTTATTCATAAATTGTGAATGATTAAAGTATTTTGGTATCTTATATATCTATATACATTAAATTTTGAGTTTTGATCTAATACTTATTTAAAATTTTCATCACATTTAAAGTGTGATAGAATTTGAAGAAAAAATGATCTCTTAAGGTGCATATGAGTAACAAATTTAAAACATAATTTTTCTTAATACATTTAAAAATAAGTATTTAAATTTATTTCCTTTCATGGAAAATTTATATTTAGTATGTTCATATACTATATTTTAAATTTAAATCTAAAAATTAGACTATTATATAAATACATGGACTTGTCTAATAGTCTCATTTACATGTTAATCGTATTTTCTATCATAGTATAAAAAAATCTATTTACTTCCTTCTTCTTTTTTCTCTTCATTTCCATGACATCTTTTCTACTCACCGCTCTTCTTCAATCTTTACATTTTCAATTACCTTTCATTTATAAAATTGAAAAGAAATAAAAAAAGAATAATATTACAAATCAAATCTATCTTACTTTTTTCTCTTCAAATTTGTTATCTCTAGTCTCCTACTATTTTATCTAACCGTCAATTCTTATTTTTCTCTTATGAAAATATTCATTATTATGCTTAGTAAATTATATTATGATATTGAAATAACTCTTCTATCACGACCCGATTTATCAAGTCATGATGGCGGCAGGGGCATTAGTCAACCCAAACGACATCACCAAGAACTCATAATGGCCATAACGAGTCCTAAATGCAGTCTTAGGGACGTCCGCTGCCCTAATCCTCAACTGGTGGTAGCCGGATCTTAAATCAATCTTAGAAAATACCACGGCACCCTGAAGCTGATCAAACAAATCATCAATACGAGGCATGGGGTAACGGTTCTTCACCGTCACCTTGTTCAGCTGCCTGTAGTCAATACACAATCGCATAGTACCGTCCTTCTTCTTCACGAAGAGGACTGGGGCACCCCAAGG
>NC_064288.1:48412703-48434383 GCF_019186545.1 Solanum stenotomum
CTGGGTACCTGTTGTTTTGGTACTCATGCTACGCTCTGCATCTATTTTGTGATGCAGGTCCGAGCACTAGTAGCCAGCGTTGATCGAGCTTGGAGTAGACTTATCCGGAGACGGGGGTGAGCACACGGCGTTTTGTACTATTTCAGTCTCCATCTGTATATATAGACTTGTCTTTTTCCTTTCGAGACAGTCCAGTCTCTGTTGTCCAGTTTTGGGACTTGTACTCATTTTGTAGTAGCTCTGTACTAGTGACTTCCAGGTTCTGGGAGGGATCTTTATTTGTATATATGTTTTTGGTTTGCTTCCGCCTGTTTATATTGTTATTTGCCTACTCTTGTTTAATTTCTACCCTCAGACCCGTTACTTGTTGTTCCGGGTTACGGGTTGGCTTACCTGCTGGTGGGTTATAGTAGGTGCCATCATGACTTGATAAATCGGGTCGTGACATCTTCCATTTAAGTATTCTTTTTTCCACTTTCTTTTCATCTTTAGTCGCATGTAATGTTATTACCAATTAGTTTCGAGCGCGGCATAAATCAAAATGCATAATTTTTGAAAAGGCGTTGAAATAATGTATTTTTTTTATCAGATTCTCATAGACGTATACGAAAGCGTTAAAAATTCATCTACTAAATACAAATTATATAGAGTGATATTGAGATTTTACATTATGTCTATTGAGATAAAAGTAAAAATCTCACATATTAATTGAATTGAGCAAAATGAAACACACAAATATAAATCTTGTAATTGCGATTTGTGTGTTGAAATGTGGACTTATATAAGTCTTGAAATATTTCTTGACATTTATTGAAGTAATTACAACTATCAATTAAAAATAATTATAACGAAAAATTAAGAGAGAATTGAGGAGAGGTTACATGTAGAAAAAGTAATAAGGACAAAATAATAGGTAACAATAATGAGCAGTAAATAACCGATATGTTTTCCAAGGAAACAAAGGGGGTAATTTTTTTACGCTAAAAAAAGTTTACATCACTTCTCTTTTATCCAACTTTATATTATATAGATTTTTTTATTACATGTGGATATGAATGTTCGTTTTCCTTTACACCTTTACCTTGCCTTCATAATTTTCATTGCCTTTTATTTAATTGCAATAATAAATTAAAAATTAAAAAAATTTGAATAAAATAATAAAATAATGTATTGATCATAGAGAGATATCACATCACTTTATCTAAACCAAACTTAAATATTATATAGATTCAGAGAGAGATGTATTCATATATATATATATATATATATATATATATATTAACCACTTCAAAAAAATACAGTTAAATTACAAAAATTATAATAAAATCTTACAAAAACATAAATAACAATTACACTAATAAAAAGAATCTGCCTTACCTCTTCACGTCAAAAAACTCCATATTAATTAGCCTGTTATAAGAAGATGATAACATATATATAGATTGAAAATTAAGGATTAATAATCAAGAATAAAATAAAAAGATGAAAAAAAAATAAAAGAAAAAGAAAAACAGTTACCTGAAACCTCAAAAGAAAGGTATAAGAAGGAGTATATATACATGGGGAAATAGCGTATGATTTATGAATAAGCAAATGAATTATGCCAATTAATTATTGGTTATTAAAAGCATCAAGAAGTAATTGATGTTATGTGGGAACCAATAATTAATTTCCTAATTCAATTGCCAACTATGCTCATAATGTCACGCCCCGAGCCTACACCCTGGATGTGGCCGGTACTCGAAGACCATTGCTGGACCCAAGCGAACCCTTGGCCTGACTTTCTTAACTCAGCGGAAACCTAACTCAACAGAATAACTCCATGCAATGCAAGGACATAAAACAAATTAACTAATAAAATCTGGCCTAAAAGGCAACTCGAGTCCCAAAATAGAATATTTACATATATACATAGATGAGAGACTCAAAACTAACTAACTGGCTAACTGTCTATGAAGCCTCTATAACACTGAGATGGATGTTGGGACAGACCCCGCAACATCCTAATAAAACAAAATTAAGAGAACATAATAACCGAGTCCTCCGAAATGCAAAGAGGTTGTCAAGCCCCGAGCCTACACCCTGGGCGAGACCGGCACCCGGAGACCATTTCTGGCCCCAAGCGAACCCTTGGCCTAGCTTTCTTAACTCAGCGGAAACCTAACCCAACAGAATAACTCAATGCAATGCAATATTACAAAACAACTTAACTTATAAAATATGGCCATAAAGGCAACTCGAATCTCAAAATAGAATATTTACATATATACATAGATGAGAGACTCAAAACTAACTGACTGACTGTCTATCTATGAAGCCTCTAAAATACTGAGATGGATGTTGGGACAGACCCCGCAATATCCTTATAAAACAAAAACTAAGAACACAAAATAATTGAGTCCTCCAGAATGCAAGGAGGCCACTGACTCTGGAGTGCTCAGCTGGATCAACGACGTACAGGATGCTGATCCGGGATACCTGTATCTGCATCATAAGACGATGCAGGCCAACTGACATCAGTACATGGAATGTACGAGTATGCGAGTTGGAAAACTAAGCAACACAGGCTAGAAGGAAAATTTGGAAGAAACTGAAAAGTTTACCTTGCTCAACTCAACTCAACCTGACTGACTTCTTTTAATATAAGGCAATTTAAAACAAGTGCGATATAAAGAAAGATTGTTTAAAACATGTTATAAACTCTGTGTGTATACAAGGATACAATAAGCCTGAGATGTATATAGAAATACAATTGAACTGATGTATATAAAGTACAATAATTTCTGTGTATAAAAATACAATAACTGCTGTGGGAGTTTCTCAAACCGACAACCATCACATGAGAGCTATAGTGATGATACAGCGATCGACCTCACGCTGCCAGAGCATCTTATACCCGGCCAAAGGTATAAGACCTGAACTGCCTAATGGATCCACTAGTCTAATATGAAAAGGATTCATCTAAAAAGTATGATCCTTTTCTACCCATGGTGGCTAACATGGTTCTATGGGGGCTGTGGGTTCTTTGAACGCTCCCCCAATTCGGTGCTCGATACTACTCCCAAAAATGTACTGGCTCTTATGTTTTTAAAACATATGTCTTCCTGCTGATTGAGATAATTACTCAAAAAAAACTATCCCGAAGGCTCTTTGGAAATCTCAGTTTCCAACCTTGTTTAAATGTAAAGACATTTCTTTAAAACTTCTTTGGGAATACATAGTTCCCTAATAACTTTGAGAAATGAACTCAACTTTAAACCCTTGACTCTTTACTCTTTACTTGACTTGCAACTTGAGCCTTAGAATGAAGTTAAAACGTTCAATAAAGACTCTTGAAAAGCTTGGAGGACTTGCTTGAACTAACTTCTTAACCTCTAAGCTTGACTTCTAATTTCACTTGACTTCTAACTCGACTTGACTTGGAAACTAACTTCACTTGACTTGGAAACTAACTTCACTTGAATTGGAAACTAACTTCACTTGAATTGGAAACTAACTTCACTTGACTTCTAACTTTACTTGACTTGGAACTAACTCTCCTTGAATTGGATTATGAATTCAAGGGTAATGATTTGTGTTTGGAAGGACCCCATGATGTTTATGAATAATTTAGGACAGCTAAACTTAAGAAGAATTATGAATTTAAATTCTGAAAACAGGGCAGATTTTGTTCGCAGAGGGAACACAACTGCAACGCAGACTTGTTTCCCTGAAAGCAGCCTGACTTTTCTCCTTTATGTTGCAAACTCTAACCCTCTTAACTTCAAAGGTTCTTTTCCCAAACACTTGGGGTCATAAACCCCTGAACATACAGTGGATTCCACTAAAAAACACAACCAAATCCTGTCCCAAATTAGCAAGAACTTCAACAACACAACCAACAACTTCAACAACCAAAATAAATCTTTTCTTGGAATTAAAAAAGAGTTGGTGTGTGGGGGTATGAACCAACCAACACTAAGGATCATAAAATCCCTCAATATACAAGAGATTTCAACTCAAATACACAACCCAATCATGTCCCACAACCAACAATAACTTCAACAACACAACTAACAACATCAACAACAACTAACAACTTCAACAACAATTCCAATCTTTTCTCAAATCATAAAAATGAGCTTGGTGTGTGGGGGGAAAGGATCACCCAACACTAAGAACTCACATACCTTGATTGGGATCACCCCCGATGAAAATCCACGATGATCTTGAAGAATCTTTGCTTGATCTTCCCTTTCTCCTCTTCTTCTCCTCTTCTTCTCTTCTTCACTCTCAAGAACCCTAACTATTTACTCTTTAAAAAAATGAGACAAACTGATCTAAAATCATTCTAACACTTTAATATAACCAAAACAATTGATTTGTGAAAAGACCAAAATGCCCTTAAATTTTCGAACGGACTCTCTGCCAACTGTCCAACTTTCAAAGGGTATAACTCGCTCATACGAACTCGGAATCGAGTAAACTCGGTGGCGTTGGAAAGATCGTTCCAAGGGATTTCCAAAAATAATTGGAACTACTCCTAGATCATCCTGAGCTAGGAGTTATGACTGCTAAAAGTTGGCCAAAAACTCATTGATTTCCACACTTAGCCAAATTTCCAGATTTTGAATTTAGCCAAATTTTCAGAATCTGAACTGTTTACAAAAGTGACTACTTCCAATTTCAAGCGTTTTCATGTTCATTTTAAATTGTCGGATGTTACAGAGGCTCACCACTGACTCTAGAGTGCTCAGCTGGATCAACGGGGTGCTGAATGCTGATCCTGGGTACCTGTGTCTACATCGTCATAAGATGCAGGCCAACTGGCATCAGTACATTGAATGTACGAGTATGCGAGCTGGAAAACTAAGCAACAAAGGCTAAAAGGAAATCTGGAGTAAACTGAATAGCTTACCTGGCTCAACTCAACTCAACCTGATTGACTTATTTCAATATAAGGTAATTTAAAACAAGTGCGATATAAAGAAAGACTGTTTAAAACATGCTATAAACTCTGTGTGTATACAAAGATACAATAAGCCTGAGATGTATATAAAAATACAAATGAACTGATGTATATAAAAATACAATAACTTTTGTGTATGAAAATACAATAACTGCTATGGGAGTTCCTCTAACTGACAACCATCACTTAGAGCTATAGTGATGATACAGCGATCGACCTCACGCTGTCGGAGCATCCTATACCCGGCCAAAGGTATAAGACTTGAACTGCCTAATGGATCCACTAGTCTATTTGGAAAAGGATTCATCTAAAAAGTATGATCCTTTTCTACCCATGGTGGCTACATGGTTCTATAGGGGCTGTGGGTTCCTTGAACGCTCCCCCAACTCGGTGCTCGATACTACTCCCAAAATATACTGACTCTTATTTTTTAAAAAAAAAACATATTTCTTCCTGCTGATTTGAGATAATTACTCAAAAACTTAGCTCAAAGGCTATCTTGGAAATCTTAGTTTCCTCTCTTGCTTCATTTAGAAAGTGATAACTCTTTTCTGGAAAACTAGCCCGAAGGCTCTTTGGAAATCTCAGTTTCCAATCTTGTTTTAACTGTGAAAACATTTCTTTAAAACTTCTTTGGGAATACTTAGTTCCCTAATAACTCTTGAGAAATGAACTCAACTTTATACTCTTGACTTAACTTGAAACTCTTACTCTTTGTTTGACTTGAAACTTAAGCCTTAAAATGATGTTAAAACATTCAATAAAGACTCTTGAACAACTTTAAAGACTTGCTTGGACTTACTTCTTGAATTCTAAGGTTGACTCTAACTTCACTTGACTTTGAGCCAAACTTTTCTCGAATTGGATTATGAATTCAAGGGTAATAATCTCATGTTTATGGATGAGTTCGGGAGGTTAAAATGTACCTTAGAGTATTGGAAACAACTATAAAACATTGGTACATTACCAAGGAACATGTATGAAAAAGTGGGGAAATAATGGGAAAACTTGGCGTCTTTGGCGCTCTGAGAGGCGCGGAGCGCCAGACCAACAAGGTTAGAAGGGTCTGGTTGGGGCTCTGCTAGGTGCGCCGCCCCCAAGGGCTGGGCTTTAGAGCCCCTATTGGGGCGCGCTGGCTGGCGTGATGCCCCAGCCCTTTTCCTCGAAATTTTGACTTTTCTCCTTCATTTTTCCAACTCTAAACCTCCTTACCTTCAATGGTTCCAGCCCCAAACACTTAGAATCATAAACCCCTCAACATGCAATAGATTTCAACTCAAAAACACAACCGGAATGTCCCAAATCAACAAGAACTTCAACACAATCACAACCAACAACTTCAACAAATACAACCACAAACTTCAACAAACATAATCAATCTTTTCTCTGAAATAAAACGAGTTTGGCGTGTGGGGGAAAGAACCAACCCAACACTATGAACTCACATACCTAGTAGGGATCACCCCCGACGATATCCACGACGATCTTTGACGAAACCTTGCTTGATCTTCTCTTTCTCCTCTTCTTCTCCTCTTCACTCACAAACCCTCACTCTCACTCTTTAAGATGAGAAAAAACTGATCAAAAATCAGTCTAACACACTAATATATATCCAAAAGAAAAGGCTAGGGAAAAGACCAAAATACCCTTACCAATTTCGGGTAACCTGCCCTGCCAACAACCTAAATTCCAAAGGGCATAACTCACTCATACGAACTCAAAATCGAGCAAACTCAGCGACCCTGGAAAGATCATTCCACGAGCTTCGCGAACATAACTGGAACTACACCTAAATCATACTGAGATAGGAGTTATAACTGTTCAAAGTTGGCCAAAAACTCACTTTTTCCCATACTTAACCAAATTTTCCAGATTTTTAATTCCTTCAAAAAATGACTATTTCCAATTCTATGCCTCTTCATAGTTATTTCAAATTGCCGGATGTTACACATAATGAGGAAGGAAGTTACTTTTTTAAAAAAATTATTGAATAGAAAATGAAGAAAAAAATTTAAAATTATGAGAAAATAAATAAATTGTAATACTGATCAATGAGGCATGCCACATCAGCGTGTTTATTTTCAGCTTTATATAGATATATAGATTTTATAATTAATAATGGTTACCATTAAGTGATTTGTTTATTTAAAATTATTAGAAGTTCTTAATATTTTATATATGTGAGATTACAATATATGAATTGAGAATTATGATTAATAAATAAAATTTACAAAAGTGATCTATTTATTTGAGTCATTAGAATATTCTCAACGTTTCATGTATAAATTGGATATTGGTGGTGAACATTTATATAATGAAAGGAGATTATCCTTAGCCACTAGTACCATTTAATTAATTCATGAGAAGAGATATTAAAGGTTTTCACTGGTCCAAAAGGAAAAAATATAATATCTTGAATTCTTAGGTGAATTAATCGAAAGAACAATTTGTTGTAAGGAGGTGTTGTGTGTCTTAGTAAAAGGAAAGACACAACATATGTCTTGTGCTCATGAGATAATTATTAAAAGAGAATGAAAATTTGAATCATGTTATTTTAATCTTTAACTATCCCTAAAATGGTTATTTTTCAAACTTGGTCATAGTATAGGTGGTCATGAATTTTATGATCTCTGGTTGACTTGAAATTTGATGGTTCCATCGAAAATCATTTAGATGGATTTTAGATAGTTTGTCGGATTAAAATTTGATTTAAGTATGATAAGGTCATTCTTTGTGTCAGTTATGTTTATGTTAAATTTGGTACATGATTACACATGGTGATTTAATATGAATTGATATGTGATAAGGTAGTTCATATTGTTTTAATTCCTAAAGATGCTTAAATCACTAAAATTTGAATTTGGACATAACTTTGGAAATAAAGATTCTTTATAGATTCCAATTGACCTAAAATTTTGTAAGTTCATTGATAACGGCCTAGTAAGAAGTACTCATTGTTATGTGGTTATGTTTCTTTGAGGTCGTTAAAATGATTTTAAAGTTGTTCTTTGGAATTAAAATGTGATTTAGTATGAATGACATCCTTTATATCAGTTTTATTTATGTTATATGTGGTACATGATTACACATGATGAGTTAACATGAATTGATATATGATAAAGATGCCTTAAATCGTTTGAATCTGAATTTGATCATAGCTTTGGAGATAAATATTATTTTTGAACTCTGATTGATCTGAAATTCGATAGGTTCATCAGAAACAGTCAAATTAAAAAATGCTCATTGTTATGAAGTGATTTGGCAATTTGAGGTCGTCTAGATAATGTTTTTAGATATTTCTTTTATCTTGAAAATTAATTTTAATGAAAATTACTCGACTATGATATAGTGGTGATAGAAATTGTTCTCTATGACATTCATGACTAAATTTTAGTGAAGTATTAAGTTCACGTGTTGGCTTTAGACCTTCCTCCATATCGGATGAAATTAATACGAGTCACTAGATTTAATCTGATCTCTAGTTTTGATAATCTGTATTGACTCTCCCTAACTGAGTAATATATGATTGAATCAATGGATCTAGGGATAATGATATTCACTTGACTTAAATTAACATATACTCTCCATTTGAGTTAGCTTTTGTTCTAAATTTGTTGAAGTGAATAACTGACACCACATATGTATGTTGCATGAGTAGTCATTTTTTCATCACAATTTATTGTTCAAGATGCATGGATATCTATGAGGTGTGTTTTGAATTTTTTTTTAATGCACATGCTGATTTTTGGAAAATAATATTTAGATAAAGTAAATAGTTTTTAGAATTTTGTTCTTTGTTCTTGATTTGTGTATCTATTTCACAAATGATGATATGTGTCATGCAATAAGAATTTTTGAATGAAAAAATTTTAAATTCTATTTTGACCATACAACGTTTTCAACCAAATTAATCATAGTTTTGGAATTCGAAAAAAAAGGGAACTCTGATTGATCTGAAATTTGGTAGATTCATAAGAACGACCTAGTAAGAAATTATTTTTTTTTTTGGATCGTTGTATGAGTTTTTGTTCATATTTGATTAAATAGTAGTGAAGGATTAGTTTTATGTGCTGACTTAGACCTTCCTCCCTATCGGATGAAATTGATACAAGTCACTATGTATTTAATCGTCTAGTTTTGATAATCTGTATTAACTCTCCTAAACTGAGTAATATATGATTGGATCAATGTAACTAGAGGATTTTCACTTGACTTAAACTGACAGTAGACTCTCCATCTGAGTTAGGTCTGTATAAGTTTATGGAGTGAATAATCGATCATTGTAATTTGTACATGTGTATTGCATGAGTAGTTCTCCAATCCCATCGATCGGCTATTCGAGATGCGTGGATATATATGTATAAATGAGTCCTGAATTTTGTTATTTACGATTATTCGAAATATTATGATCTATTTAATGTATTATATCTTATATTTTCAATAGACTTTACGCACCCACTTAGTACTACTCAAGCTTTTCTTTTGGTAGAGATAATATATTAATTCAAAGAATACATTGTACATGTACCTTATGTTAGAAGGAACTATTTTCAGTTTCTAACTAGATAAGAGATGAATATTTAATATATTTGTTTGTAACTCTCCTATCATTGAGTTTGATGAATATTTTATCTCTTATGGTATATTGATGCGTGATTCTTTTATTAGTATTATCTCTCATGAATTGAATTTTATTAATCTGTCTCATCAGGAAAAATATCTTTTAAATTGAATGAAACTTATATGTACATTAGCGTCTAAGTCATTTATTCTGAATGGAAATTCGAGGTTGGTTAATGGATGGACATAACGGTTCATTGAAAGTGAAGTCACTACCAACATGTAAGTCTTATTTAGAAGAAAAAATGACTAAGAGACCTTTCCTCTTAAAAAGGAAAAAGAGGTAGTGATAAGTGTTATACCCCATTTTAACCGGGTCAAAATAGTGTACAACATTTGGTGCTTCCTAAGTTAATAACTAAGTCAAGAAGTCGCCACCTAATTATTATGGTGAATTAGGGCACCTAAGATTGATTAAAGTCATGTCTAAACTTAAACTTCATTTTAAGGTCTACTAAACATAAGATTCTAGATAAGGGTTCAACTAATCTAAAGGGAAGGGGTTACGCATCCTTTAAAATCCATTAAAAATGGTTAACCGGACGAACTTAAATAATTAATTAGGCTAAGTGTAAGAGATAAAATGCTAATCATGAAGATGTAAAAGATGTATAAATGCTAAATCTCAAGTAACTTAAAAATTAATGCGTGGAAAAACACTTCTTATGAAAAGTCGCCTTGTGGAAAACGTTTGGAAGTAAAATAGTTTTGTAAAAAGTTAAATTAGTTTATTGAATAATGATGACTTGAATCCATTTGAATTTAAGTTCACCTTTGAACCAAAGCCTTTCTGAAAAGATTTCTAGAATTGTACAGTAAACTGTGCACCTCTATCTGAAATAATGGAGATTGGGACTCCATGAAGCCTCACTATCTCTTGAATATACAATTTGGCATAATCTTCTGCTGAAAGGATAGTCTTTACTGATAGAAAATGAGCTGACTTTGTCATTCTGTCTACAATCACCCAAATAGAATCATGTTGTCTGCGAGACCTTGGCAACCCTGTGATGAAATCCATATTGATCATCTCCCACTTCCATTTCGGAAGTTCTATCCTCTGAGCTAAACCACCGGGCCTTTGGTGCTTGACTTTCACTTGTTGGCAATTCAGACACTTAGCAACAAACTCTGCAATGTCCTTCTTCATGCCATTCCACCAATAAACTTCTCTCAAGTCACGATACATCTTTGTGGAACCCGGAAGAATGGAATATCTGGAGCTATGAGCTTCCTCCATAATTTTCTCTTGGAGTCTGTCTACCATATGTACACACAACCTTCCCTGACACCTCAATACACCATCTCCCCCTTGTTCAAAAGCTAATACTCTTTGATTTTGAACATTTGCCTTCAACTCAAGCAAAATGGGATCTTGATCTTGTTTCTCTTTCACTTCTGACACTAGTGATGACTCGGCCCCATTTGCCACCGTTATCCCTCCTTCTGCGGAATCTAAAAATCTGACTCCCAGGCATGCCAGTCTGTGCACATCTTTTGCTAACTCTCTCTTTCCTTCTTCAATATGGGCGGTGCTTTCCATAGACAACCTGCTTAAAGAATCAGCAACAACGTTAGCCTTACCTGGGTGGTAAAGAATACTCAGGTCATAATCCATCAGTAATTCTAACCACCTCCTTTGTCTGAGATTAAGCTCTTTCTGAGTAAGCACATATTGAAGGCTCTTATGATTAGTAAATACATCAACATGCACACTATACAAGTAATGACGCCATATCTTCAACACAAAAACTACAACAGCTAACTCCAAGTCATGGGTTGGGTAGTTCTTCTCATGAACCTTCAACTGTCTGGAGGCATAAGCTATAACCTTGCCATTCTGCATTAAGACACAACCAAACCAATTTTAGATGCATCACAATACACCACAAAACCTTGAGTACCTTCTAGTAAGGTCAAAACTGGAGCAGAAATCAACCTCTTTTTCAATTCCTGAAAGCTCTTCTCACAAGCTTTCGACCATTGAAATTTCACTGTCTTCTGAGTCAACTTTGTCAAAGGAGATGCAATAGTCGAGAACCCTTCAACAAACCTTCTATAATAGCCAGCTAATCCCAAGAAACTCCTAATTTCAGTTGGAGATGTGGGTCTAGGCCAATTCTGCACTGCCTCAATTTTCCGAGTATCAACTTTAATTCCATCCCCGGACACAACGTGTCCTAGGAACACCACAGACTTAAGCCAAAACTTACACTTGGAGAACTTGGCGTACAACTCCTTATCTCTCAAAGTCTGAAGAACTATTCTGAGATGACTAGCATGATCTTCTTCATTCCTTGACTAGATTAGTATGTCATCAGTGAAGACGATAACAAACATATCTAAATAAGGTTTGAAGACTCTATTCATGAGGTCCATGAAAGCTGTCGGTGCATTGGTCAAACCAAAGGACATGACTAAAAACTCATAATGACTGTATCTGGTTCTGAAAGTTGTCTTTGGAATATCACATCCCCTTACTCTTAACTGATGATAGCCTGATCTAAGGTCAATCTTTGAAAAACAAGTGGCACCCTGAAGCTGATCGAAAAGATCATCTATCCTCGGAAGAGGGTACTTATTCTTGATGGTAACCTTATTTAACTGGTGGTAGTCTATACATATTCTAAGGGAACCATCCTTCTTTCTCACAAACAAGACTGGAGCGCCCCAAGGTGAGACACTTGGTCGAATGAAACCCTTATCTAGGAGAGCTTTCAACTGCTCTTTCAACTCTTTCAACTCTGCTGGTGCCATTCTATAAGGCGAAATAGAGATAGGACGAGTATCTGGAATGAGATCTATGCCGAAATCTATTTCTCTCTCCGGAGGAATTCCGGGTAGATCATCATGAAAAACTTCTGGAAACTCTCTTACTGTAGGAACTGACTGAAAATGAGGTATCTCAACACTAGAGTCATTAACTCGGACTAAGTGATAGATACAACCTTTGAAACTAACTTTCTCGCCTTAAGGTACGAAATGAAACGACTCTTAGAAACTGTTGAACTACTACTCCACTCTATAACTGGCTCATTTGATAACTGAAATTTGACCACTCGAGTTCTACAATCTAATGATGCATAACAGGCATGAAGCCAATCCATACCTAAAATGACATCGAAATCTACCATGTCTAACTCAACCAAATCAGCCATGGTGCTTTTGTGATTGATAGAAACAAGACAATCACGATAAACTCTTTCTTCTAGAATAGACTCCCCAACAGGTGTAGAAACACAAAAAGGTTCATAAAGCCTTTCAGGAAGAACATCAAACTTATTTGCAACGTAAGGAGTTACAAAAGATAAACTTGCTCCTAGGTCTAGCAAAGCATATACATCAAAAGCAAAGACTTTAATCATACCAGTGACAACATTTGGAGAATTCTCTTGCTCATGGCAACTGGTGATTGCATAGAGGCGGTTTTCTCCTCCACCGGTACTAGAAGTAGCTCCTCTAGGTGTCATCCTGTCTGGGAGAGCAACTGAAGAAGATTGGGCCCTACTGCCCAAATTTCCACTACCTTGCTTATTCTTAGGGCACTCCTTCATGAAGTGACCCTCTTGCCCACACTTAAAACAACCTGTCTGGCTATCATGACATTTACCCGGGTGGGTTCTACCACACCTAGCACATGCTGGAAATAAACTACCTCTTTGTGCCACACTACCTGAAGACTGAGCTGGTCTAGCCTTGAAGTCCTTCGAATTCTGGCCATTAAATTCACCTCTATATTTGGATGCAGGTGCTCTAGCAGATGATGGAGCAAGTCCCTTTTGCCTTTGCTGAAAGGATGAACGGTTTGAATTACCTTTCTGCTACCCGGACTCGCTACCGGTCTTAGCTCTCTTATTTCTGAACTATTCTCTGTCCCTCAGCTTCTCTTCCTCAACCTGTTGCACATAGACCATCAACCTAGATATGTCCATGTCCCCGATAAGCATTGCAGCCCTACCTTCCTTACTTGACAACCGAGACAGCCCAGCAACAAACAAACTCATTCTATTTCTCATGTCCGCAACCATCTCCGGAGCATAGCGGGATAGTTGTGTGAACTTCAGAGTGTACTCATGAACACTCAAAGAATCCTGTTTAAGTGTGAGGAACTTACGTACCTTGGCCTCTCTCAATTATCGAGGACAGAAACGCCCCAAGAAAGCTTCCTCAAAACCTGCCCAACTCGCAGGTGGTGCATTCTCAACTCTGCTCCATTTCCACTGGTCGAACCAAGTTCTAGCAACATCCTTCAATTGATACGCAGCTAGTTCAACCCGCTTAGTATCTGCCACATGCATCACATCAAAAATCTTCTTCAGCTCCTCAATGAAGTTCTCTGGATCCTCAGTAGTGCTTGAACCCATGAAACTCGGAGGATTCATCCCCAAGAACTCACGAATCCTAGAAGTGTCAGCTCCTTTATGTCGAGCTCCCCTTTGCTGACCAATCTGATTAGTTACAGCTTGACTCAAAATTCTAATTGCCTCTCTGAACTCGGCATTAGAAACTTCCTCTTGCGGTTGCACTCTTGGTGCATAAGGTAACTCTTGCTCATCAACATAACATCTAGGAAAACGCCATCTGCCAACTCTTCGTGGAGGCATGACGATCTGAAACACGCGCAAGCATGAATTAAAAAGAAACATTTTAGAGATAAACTCTAGCGCACGATGATGAGTGTGAAAGAAGTGAGAAATCTTCCTAAATGTTGTAGCCTCCTAATTATAGATGTGGCGCGCTTCACACTGATAACTAGGACTCTACAGACACGGATTCATAGACTCCCTAGGACTCTTGAACTCTGTGCTCTGATACCAAATTTGTCACGCCCCGAGCTTACACCCTGGACGTGGCCGGCACTCGAAGGCCATTGCTGGCCCCAAGCGAACCCTTGGCCTGGCTTTCTTAACTTAGCGGAAACTTAACTCAACAACATAACTCAATGCAATGCAAGGACATACAACAACTTAACTGATAAAATCTAGCCAAAAAGGCAACTTGAGTCCCAAAATAGAATATTTACATATATACATAGATGAGAGACTCAAAACTAACCAACTGACTGACTGTCTATGAAGCCTCTATAATACTGAGGTGGATGTTGGGACAGACCCCGCAACATCCTAATAAAACCAAACTTAAGAAACACAAAATAATCGAGTCCTCCGGAAAGCAAGGAGGCTCACCACAGACTCTGAAGTGCTCAGCTGGATCAACGGCGTGCTGAAGGCTGATCCTGGGAACCTGCGTCTGCAACATAATAAGATGCAGGCCAACTGGCATCAGTACATGGAATCTACGAGCATACGAGCTGGAAAGCTAAACCACAACTCAAGCTTGAAAGGAGTATAAGAGAACACTTACCTTGGCTCTGTTCGACTCATGAATAACTGAACTCAATATATAAAGCAATAAGACACATGCAATATATAAATAGCTTGTATAACAGTGTAAACAACTTAGCTCGTTAATGATAAAACAATAGCAACTTAACTTTGCTTATATAAAAGTAATATGTATATATATATCTTTTGTGGGAGATTCTTTAACCGACAACCACCATTATGAGCCCTAGTGATGATACAACGTTTTACCTCATGTTGCCCAAGGACCATCCTATATCTTGCCGTGATATAGGACCTTACTTTACTTAGTGGATCCACTAGCTTAATCTTACGTGGTCATCCAAAAAGAATGACTCGTCAAGTCTCATGTTGGCGCATGGTTCTTATGGAGAGTTGAGTTAATATGAACTCGTGTCCCCAATTCGGTGCTCAATATTACTCCCAAAAATACTTTGGCTCATAAGTGTCTTTAAACACATCTTGCTTTAGTTGAGGTAATTACTCAAAACTTAGCCCAAAGGCTCTTTTGGAAAACATAGTTCCCCTCTTACTTAAATGTAAAAACATTTATAAACTTCTTTGGGAATACTTAGTTCCCTAATAGCTTTTGAGAAATGAACTCAACTTTAAACTCTTGACTTAACTTGAAACTTGATACTCTTTACTTGACTTGAAACTCAAACCTTAAAACGAAGTTAGAACGTTCAATAAAGGCTCTTGAACAGCTTTGAAAACTTGCTTTGACTTACTTCTTTAACTTTTAGACTTGACCCTTAACTTCACTTTGACTTGATCCTAACTTGCCTTGAATTGGATTGTGGATTCAAGGTATAAGATCATACGTTTATGGATGAGTTCTTGACGTTTAGACGTATTTTGGAATGTTGGAAACAACTATGAAACATAGGTACAATACCAAAGAATATGCATGAGAAAGTATGAAAAGAATGGGGAAACTTGGCGTCCTTGGCGTCCTTGGCGCTCTGCAAGGCGCGGAGCGCTAGCCCTCGAAGCTCAGAGGGACTGCTGGGGCGCACTGCTAGGCGCGGTGCCCCAAGGGAGAAAGCTCAGAAGCTCCTTTGGGGCGCGCTGGCAGGCGCGACGCGCTACCCCTTTCCCCAGAAAACTCGACTTTTCTTCCTCTTTTTCCCAACTCTAAACCACCCTAACTTCAAAGGTTTCAACCCCAAACACTAAGGATCTTAAAATCCCTCAACATACAAGAGATTCAACTCAAAAACACAACCAAATCATGTCCCAAATCAACAAGAACTTCAACAACACAATCAACAACACAACTAACAACTTCAACAACACAACCAATCTTTTCTTGAAAACAAAACGAGTTTGGAGTGTGGGGGAAAGGACCAACCCCAACACTATGAACTCACATACCTAGTAGGGATCACCCCCGACGATATCCACGACGATCCTTGACGAAAACCTTGCTTCTTCTTCTCTTTTCTCCTCTTATTCTCCTCTTCTCTCAAGAACACTAACTCTCACTCTCCTTCTCACTCTTTTAAAATGGGACAAACTGATCTAAAAATCAGTCTAACACAACAATATAACCAAAAGAATTGGTTAGGGAAAAGACTAAAATACCCTTAAAATTTCCGGACGTATTTCCCTGCCAACTGTCCAACTTCCAAAGGGCATAACTCCCTCATACGAACTCAGAATCGAGCAAACTCAGCGGCGTTGGAAAGATTATTCCACGAGCCTTGCAAACATAACTGAAACTACACCTAACTCATCCTGATCTAGGAGTTATGACTGCTCAAAGTTGACCAAAAACTCACTTTTTCCCACACTTAACCAAATTTCCAGATTTTTAAATTCCTTCCAAAAATGACTAATTCCGATTTCCAGCTTCTCTATAGTTATTTCAAATCGTCGGATGTTACAGTAGCAACATCGAACCGTCATCGTGAAGACCAACAAAAATACAATAGAATCACACACACAAAAAAAAAAAAAGATGAGTAGATCATCAAAGGAAAAAATAAAGGCGCCAAAAATAAAAGAGACAAAATTTGAAGAGACAAAATCGAGAAAAAGAGGAGAAAAAAGCTCAAATTTGTCCAACAATGGTGTTGAGTGAAAATAAAGAAGAAGAGATGGCCTTTAAAGATCAAAATCTGACCGTTAGTGCCTTTTTAAGGCGTCTCACGCTCTTACTTTGTGTGTATCACACGCTCCATGTGGGGTCTTTCCACATAGGATGCCACATCAAAAAAAGTGTTTAAAATGTTGGGTTTGGATGGGTTCAGGGGTTCAGATGACAAAAGGGTAAGTAGAAGGGTTCACAATACAAACAGATACAAGTACAAGGGTCCACCAGACCATTCCGCCTCAATTAAAAGAAGTAAAAGTCTACAAATTTGATTCGAGTTGGCAGCTTGTTGAGTTCAGAAATGAGGAGCGGGCAGCAAGGAACCTTAAGGAGGGGGAGGAATTTTATTTTACGTTAGAGTGGTGATGTAGTTCATTCTATTTCTATGTGCAAATTGAATGCACATATTGTTTGGTTTCTGTTTTTCTGTTTCGCTAAACGATCGATAAACTCGGTCAGCATCTTATAGCTCCTTTTACGGAAAGTATCATATAGAAAAACCGGATACTCTTCACTGAAATATGTTTCAATACTACCAACCTGCTCTTTAGACGGGGCAGAGCCGGGTTTTACCATATACGTTGTAATGGTGATGTAGTGTTAGGATCGAAAATAATTAGGTGTAATGTAGAAGCTAGCAAAGCAAACCTCGAAAGACCATGAGTAAGAAGACAAATGAGAAATATACCAAAAGACACAAAGATTTAACGTGGTTCGGTCAATCGACCTACGTCCACAAAAGAGATGAGCAATCCACTATATAAACATGAGAGTACAAAATATAGAGAGAAATAACCTCAACCAATTCACTAGGAATACATGGGAGGTTCACACAAGTGATAACATATCAAGCTTGTGACCCACAAATTCCCCCCCTAACCAAAACTCTCAAAGCCCTTAAGACTACATTGTGAATGTTGATTAAGTTAGAAGGAACAAGCCTCTATTTATAGAGTTCTAAACTTTTCCTACAAGAAAAGGACTAGCCAATCCAAAATCTTTTCCTAAAAGAAAAATTTATTTATGGTAAGAAACTCAGGGCAAATAAACCCCAACATGTAGTTCATTCTATTTCTGATATATATAAAGACAGTAAGTATGTTTGGTGTTCTGTTTTTCTATTTCTGATGTTTATTTTACATTATAGTGGTGATGTACATCATTCTATTTCCATAAGAACTCTTATTCCACACGAGTATAGAATTTCCCTTATTAATGTTTTTTTTTTCATGTCTCTCTAAAAAGAGCTCGTGAACCAGGTTCTACGGCTTTTAGATATAAGCAGAGCTGTAACACTCCAGTATTAGCATGCTTAACATTGGTTTTAGATCCAGTTATTCACGGAGAAGTGTTGATAATTGTCGATGTTTGGTGCCAAAACAACAGTCAGGTAAGTTTGTGAATGGGAAACTTCATTGGATTACTAGTCAGTAGAATATCCTTGTTTCATCTAGGCTACCAACCCGCGGAGATCTTTTGTCCTCTACTAACACAACATCTCAAAAATGATTTGTCAGGATCCATAACTGCTATTCATCCATTGGAATAGCATATCTTGCCTATACAAGCCCAAACACAAATACGAACAAATATGACTTATTTGCCAATAAAACCTTTCAAAATCATCATCTCGTATATAAAAGTACATCAATTGTTCCACAAGTTTGAAAATCATGTTTAAAGTCATTAAATATATAGATGTCCTTCCTTGTTCTAGGGTATCATAGTGATCTTCTTCAACTGTTTTTTAATTTATATTCTTCAACTGCAGTGTTGTACTTCTATAACTGATGGAGCTCCTTGATTTTCGAAAAAAGAAGTAAAAAACTGAGGGATTCTGTTGATTTTTCTTTAAAAATCTATCCTAGTTTCCGTACATTTTTGCATGAAAAATAAACTTCACGTGCATGTATTTAAAATTTATTTTTCTTACATTTTTAAATGCAAAGTATTGTTTAATATTTTTTATATATATAAATGATTTATTCGATTTCTTTTTCAATTATTAGTTTTAAATAAGATTTTATTAATTCAACGTTGAAAAAATATTATTTTACTCGGGCAATCATTATATGAATTGTTAACATAGTTCTACAAGTAATAAGTTGACAAATTTCAAATAAATATAAGAGTTAGAACCATAGCTTTGATGAAGTTGATAATTTGGTTACCCCACATTTTACTATGATTGTTGTAATGCTTGAAAATCTAAGAAGAAATGGAAAAAGAATTTATAATTGAATTTGTTCAATACTTTTCGACTATTAATTGATATTTTTGACAGAATATTACTCTAACTTATCAATAATTTAAAGAAGAGAGTGTAAAAGGAGTTAAAAAGAAAATAATGTGAGTATTAGTAGATCGAGAGAGTGTAAGAAAATAAAATAATATTTCTTGATTTCTTCTATTTGAATGGGGTTGAAGAGAATAAAATAATAATTTTAAATATATACTTTTTTATCATAAATAATCAATGTTTTTTCTATAAAAAATTAACACATAATTTATTCTTGCTAAAAAATTGAGGCCCCTAAAATTGGGGGCCTAAGGCCCATGCCTTATTAAAGTATACATAGAGCCGGCCCTGAGCATATGATTATACAAAGTTTCCTTATACATATTTATAAAAAAAGAGATTAGTCTATTATTATGTATGAAGAGAAGTTTAAGACTAACCAAATATTGTGTGCGACCCCTTTATTTTGACATATTTATTTTGAATTGTTAACTATTTTATATTTTGTGTAATTTTTAAATATTTAAATTTTATTTCAAAATAATTAAGAATTATACGTGAATTCACTATCAAACATTAATTAGTTTGACTTGAAGGAATCAACCAAAATAAATTGATAGAAGGAATTTTATACAAAGAGAAGTAATATGAGTAAAATAATTCTCAATTTTCATCAACAACGATGCAAAAATTCAATTCCTGTCTAACAGCTGAACTCGTTATAAAAATCCTCTCGAGGCTTCCAGTAAAATCCCTCCTGAAATTCAGGTGCACTTCAAAATTTTGGCTTGCTTTGATCTCTAGCCCCGAATTTGTCAAAACTCATCTTAAGCTTAAATGCTAATAACAAGAATACATCTGCCATAAGGTTATGATAAATGAACGTAGTGTGTACAACTTTCGAGATTGTAGTGTTAGCTCTTTATTTAATAACTCATTTACCGAGGCAAAAGACTTGGATTATCCCAGGCAAGTTCCAGGTGGTGTTTCTATCGGTTTTGTCAATGGATTGATTTGTCTTGTTAGTCAGGAGAATGAATTGTTTCTATGGAATCCATCAATTATAAAGTACAAGAAGTTTCCTAATCCTAAAACTAAAACTCTTTGAGATATTCTCTCGGGCGAGTATATGGCTTTGGATATGATAAGTTTCATGATGATTATAAGGTAGTGGTTATCTTAATCAATGTCAGACATGACCTTCCACTTCAAATTGAGGTAAAAAAATATAGTCTAAAAAGTGATTCTTGGAGAACTGTTGATAATTATCCAAGTATGGTGCCACTACAACGTAGGTTTGTGAATGGAAAACTTCATCGGACTACTATATTGGTCCTAAATTGTGTACTAAACGAAGCATCATTTCTATTGATTTGGCTGACGGGAAATGGGGAGAGATGGAACTACCCTTTTATTGGGAAGGAGGTATGGTTTTGAGCTTGTGAGTGTTGGGAAGTAATCTTTCGGTCTTTTGTGATTGTGCGCAAACATATACTTAAATGTTTGGGTTATGAAGGAGTATGAGGTTAAAGAATCTTGGACGAAGATGTTTACTATCAATTTCCGGAGAATCAATTGGTGTATGGATATCTTGGGCAAATATGTTTACACATGACAAATGGAAGTGAAATTTTGGTTCTGTTTGGTTCAACTTTCATGATTTACAATCCAAAGGGTGACTCGCTCAGATGCTCAAAGGTTATTAACTCTAATAATTGGGACGAGGCGGAAATTCAGGATGCAACAAAAATGGGACAGAAAAGCTCATATCAAAACAATGAAGTAATAAATAACTTGTAAGAGTACTTTGTTGTCAAGTGTTGTTGAATTATGCTTATTATCTCAAACATAGAACAAGAAATTCATATGTAAAACACACATTTTTTAAACTACTAGTTTTGGAACGTGTATTGCATGATTACTTCAAAATATTTAATACACAATTTTTAAATGGTGCATATATTATTTGGACTTTCTTTATCCTACAAATAAAAAGCAACCACACAAAAAAGAAAAAAGTAACAACTTGTAAGTTGAGACAACCTTGATGCTACTTTACTGACATAGCTATGGAGTAGATAATAAGTACTTTAATTTAAAGATAAATACATACGCGAATATATATATATATATATATATATAAAAGAAGATGATTGTATAGTAATTAGCACATAGCATAAAAAGAAAAATACAATACCGCATATGAAAATATTATATAGGCGCTAGTTCAACCAGAAAACCTAAAATATGAATGAATAAGCTACCATTTATTATTTTTCATTAAGAGCTTGAAACTGAAGATGATTGGGAAAAAAAGATTATGAAGATTATTGGGAAAATGCATAAGTACCTCCCAGCCTATGCCCAAAATCCCTCAGACACACCTAACCTTTACTAAGGTCCTATTGCCCC
>NC_064288.1:48434391-48449688 GCF_019186545.1 Solanum stenotomum
CCCCCCCCCCCCCCCCCCTCTTTTAATTAATTTTTTACCATTTTTTGACCTACGTGGCAATATAAACCAGATAGGTTGAAAGCTTTGTTCAACACGCACTGGGTCCCACTTTTTCAACTTTCTAAATTTACATCGCCACCCTTCTCCTTTGAATTGAGTTGAGATTTTCATAACGATTTCGAAGACTTTCACCTTCATCGAAAGAAATTTAAAATCAGAACTAATAATCGACATAAAAAGGTGTAAATCTAAAGAACATATTAAAAATTTATTTTACCTTTTCGAAGCAAGGAGCAATTTAACTTGAATGATAATGGAGGTTTTTTTTTTTCAAAGATAAGAACACTGATAAAGAAGAAGACAACTGAGTTAATGTGTATTTTTTTCAAGTTTATTTTAACACGTGGCCAATTTTTATTGGTCAGTGTTGTCTAAAAACTGCACCCACGCGCCTAACATAAGTAAAGTCACGGACTCAGCCACGTAGGCCAAAAAGGAGTAAAAATTTAATTAAAAAATACGTTCGGGGGGGGGGGGGGGGGGGGGGGGGGGGGGGGGGGGGGGGGGGGGGAGGGGAGGGAATAGGATCTTAGTAAAGGTTACGTGTGTCTCAAGGATTTTGGGCATAGGCTGGGGGATACTTACGCACTTTCCCAAGATTATATTGTAAAAGAAAGTTATAACTCATACGCACAAACAATAATAATCATTAATAAAAATAATAAAAATTGAAATACAAATGAGGCGTTAGTGAAAGGAAAAAGAAACACGAGAGAAAGTCTCTTTATAGCCAAAAAGGATAAAGGTACAACTCTTTGGGAAAAAAACAATATTTCATAAAGGTCACGACTCTTTGGAAAAGGTACAACCTTTCAGACGATGACAACATTTTAGAAAAAATATAACCTTTCATAAATGTCACAATCCTTCGGCAAAGTCACAACCCTTCATTTCTTATTCACACCTAATGAACATGGCAAACCAAGAAAAAGAAAGTTGGGGTACTGCATCAAGGACAATCTAAAATTTGAGTATCCACACAAAAAGATGCGAAAGTTACAGATATCAGAAATCCAAAACAGAACATAATTAAGTACATTCAATTTGCAATAGAATAAATTGTATCACCAATTTAATAAAAAATAAAATTTCTCTATAATGTTAGGGTCCCCTGTTTTCAGCTTCATGTTCTTGGGCTTCACAGGATGCCAACTCTCATTCTTCCCATCAAATTTGTAGGATCTTACTTCTTTTAATTGAACAAGTTGAGGCTCATTTTCATGAGAAGTAGAATCACTCGAATTCTTCATATACAATAATCGATTGACGAGATATATAATCATTTTGAATGATGATGATATGTTGAGTCTCCTAGGACGAAAACACCACAACAAAGCATCCACACATGTTGCGAGATCGTCTCTTGGCTCTATAATTACATCCAAAACGTCCACTTGTGGGGTAGAAACTCTATAGTGTCGTTTCAAATGCTCCATATTGATCTCACCACATCTGTAAATATCAACTGAAACTTGAATTGAAACTTGAGACCAAGAGGTAGAATTTGATAGAAATTTCGAATTTGATAGAAATTCCATCAACCGACAGAACCACTTATCATCCAAAAAGTGTTTGTTGGAATTAAAAATTAAGTTCTTGAATTTGCCTGATTCTTTTGCAAGTTTAAGGTACTTTCCATAGAAATATGCACCTCATTCAGTTTTCTTTACAGGTATTCCATAGCAATCACGAAGAGGTCCCTGCCTTATTCCTCTTTATTGAAAGCCCTCTGTTAATAACCAAGGAGTATGACACTATTGAAATGCATTCCATGATCCATTATATAAATCTGAACGGGACACCAAGTTCTGCTAGCATGCTTCTCAAGAACCCCCATTCAATAAAATCATAGGCTTTTCGGAGGTCCACTTTCATCACACATCTGGCAGACAAACGTTTCCTGGAATACCATTTAAGCACCTAATGACTTTGTTGGCAAATATACGTAGATGGGAACATATAATATCAAAATAATAATACAAGAATTAGAATAAATACTACTACAATGTATAAATAAAACTTGAGTCCTGCTAGACAATGTCTTACTACTTCAATGACAAAAGTACTCAAGTCATAAACTAATAGAGTTCAAAATATGACTCAAACTACTTAAAATATCCAACAATCCCCCATATATTTTAATATAATTTTGAAATAGAAGGACTCAACTTGCTTAATTTTGTATGATCTAATGCAATAGGTTTGGTGTCTTTTGGACTATGAACCAAACTTATATTAATAAAATTTAACTTACAGAATTATTGGTGAAATATAAAATTACTATGAACCAATTATTCTTTTGTAAGTCAGAGATTCTATCAATCCTTATATTTTGTTGTACAACGTTGTTTTGCGCAAATAAGTCGTGCGTGTGCCTGGTTATTCATGAGAGCTGTAGAGACTAGGACAAATTCTCATAGGAGCGCGCGACTTCATTCCACTTCTCATATAGGTGAATCCATCAAGTGTATACTGCTTTAAATACACCATCCATAAGGACTATAAATTCATTAAGAGTTAATAACTCATCACTCATAATTAAAAGCAATTCAAGTACTCTCTATTAGTGCGTAGTGTCAATATCAACTTGTTATTATCCATATGAATCTACTTCATGAGATCTCCAATCACATAGGTTGGGTTACCATCTCTATTGAAAATCATATTGGCCTTAACCCCATCTTTTGTGAGTGTTGAAGAATTAATTTTTTTCCCACAAGTTTAGTCAATAAATCGACCGAATCCAATTATAACTTCACATAATCAATGGAAATTACATCATCTCCCAGCAGTTGCTTAACAACGTCATGTCTCAATTTCATGTGTCTGCTCTTACAATTGTAAGATTTATTCTTCGCAATAGAGATTGTGGCTTGACAATAGGAGGCAATTCATCCTTTATCAAAGGGATATTCACTAAGAAATTTATTAGCCATTCAGCCTCGAAACCAGGCAGCTCCAGAGCTACAAACTCTAACTCCGTAGTTGATCCAGCAATAATCGTCTGTTTAGCTTATTTGCATGAAACTGCACCACCACCTAAGGTGAACACATATCCACTAGTGGATTTTGTCCCATCTGAATCAGAGATCCAGTTTGCATCACAATACTCTTCTACTGTAGAAGGAAATCACTATACATGATACCATAATTCATTGTTCCTCTCAAATATTTCATCAGTCTATTTAATGCAGACCAATGCTCTTTTTTGGAATTATGAGTATATCTACTTAGTCTACACATAACATAGGCTATATCTAGCCTAGTAAAATTCATTAAATGCATCACACTCCGAATAATCTGAGCATATTTAGACTTGGGTCACCTTTATTCTTTTTCAATTGAGAATTAGCATCATAAGGAGTAGCCACATGACATTCAAACTTTTCAAGAAGTCTTTCCACATAATGTTCTTGTGACAACATTATATCATCTTCACTCCTTATACCTTAAACTCCCAATAACATATTTACTTCACCCAAATCTCTCATATCAAAATTAGTAGACAAAAATGATTTGGTACTCTGCACAATATTTAAATTGGTTCCAAATATAAACATGTCATCAACATATAAACATATTATCACATAATCATTATCTATCATTTTAGTATAAACACATTTATCCACTTTTATAGAAGAAAAATTGCCTCTCATCAAGCCTTGATCAAATTTTTTATGTCACTGCTTAGGAGCTTGTTTAAGGTCATAAAGAGATTTAATTAATTTACAAATTTTATTTTCTTGTCCATAAATAATACATTATTCAGATTGAACCTTATAAATTTCTTCTTCTAAATCACCATTTAAAAAAGTTATTTTTACATCTATTTGATGGATAAAAAGCTTATGAATTGATGCTAAGGCAATTAAAATTTAAATAGAAGAAATTCTAGTCACTGGTGCAAATGTATCAAAATAATCAATATTTTATTTTTGATAAAATCCTTTTGCACTAACCGAGCTTTATATTTATCTATAGATCCACCAAGATTACATTTTCTTTTCAAAATTCATTTATAACCAATAGGTTTTGCACCAGGAGGTAAATCAGTTAAAATTCATATATTATTTTTCATACTTGAATCAATTTCAATTTTTATTGCCTCTTTCCAAAATTTAGCATCAAAAGAAGATATTGCTTTAGATTAATTTAATGGCTCACGGTCAACAAGAAAAGTTTGAAAATCATTTCTATAAAAAAAATATTATTTCGTAGGCTTTACTCCTTAGTTCTTCAATTTTAGAAGTAGACTCACTAATTTTTTCAGCATGTACATGAGAAATTTTATCACATAGTGAAAAATATGTTCAAAGAATTCAACATTCTTTGTCTCAATAGTAGTATTGCAATCAAGCACATCACTTTTTAAAATAATAAATTTATAGACAACACTATGTTTAACATATCCAATAAGCATACAATCAATTGCCTTAGAACCTATTTTTCTCTTCTTAGGTTCAAGCAAGAGAACTTTAGCAAGGCACGCCCACACTTTTTAATGTATCAAATTAGGTTTATAGCATTTCCAGAATTCATAAGGTGTTTTGTCATTTCTTTTACGAGGAATTCTAGTTTGTAAGTGACATGCAGATAATGTAGCTTCACCCTACAAATTATTAGGTGCATTAGAACTAATTAACTTGGAGCTCATCATTTCTTTTAATGTTCTATTTTTCCTTTCAGCTACTCCATTAGATTCTAGAGAGTAAGGTGGAGTTATTTCATGAATAATTCCTTCCTTTTCACAAAAGGCATTTAAAGATAAATATTCTCCACCTCTATCAGATCTAATTCTCTTGATTTTTTCTATTTAAGTTGATTTTCCACTTCAGTTTTATAAGAAATAAAGACATTAAAGCATCATCTTTATTTCTAAGTAAGTATAACTAAGTAAATCTAGAAAAACCATCAATAAAAGTTACATAATATCTTTTGTTACCTCTAGTCATTGTTTGTTTTAAATCACCTAAATCAGTGTGAATTAAAGGCAATAATTTAGTTTCTCTCTATACTGAAAGTATGACTTTTTAGTTATTTTAGCTTCAGCACATATTCACATTTATTACTATTATTTGAATCTATGTCAAATATCAAATCAAGTGGTTGCATATTTTTAATATAAGAGAAATTAACATGTCCTAATCTAGCATGCCATAAGAAATAGATTCAACCATGTAAGTAGAAATGGATGTTTTTTCTTTCACAACATTACAAACATAAAGTACAAAAATCCCTGGTTTGCAATAGTCTTTTCCCACAAACACATTATTTTTGGTCAATATGATCTTTTTCTCATTCAAATGACACTTTCACTCTAGCTTTATTAAGCAAGGCTACAGAAATCAAGACGCATTGTAGGAACATGTAGTACATCCATAAGGGCTAAAGTTTTTCTGAAGGAAGTTTCAGGAGCAGTTTACCCTTACTCAAGACTTTAATAGTTCTTGAGTCTTCAAGGTAGACTACTTCACTGTCATCCCCTATCAATATATAGGAGGCAAATGCTTCTCGATTTGTACAAATGTGCCGAGTAGACCCAAAGAATACCACCCATTCTTTTACATGTGCTATAATGTTTACTTGAGAAATGACAGCTACAATAATTTCATCTCCTTCAGTTAAATTAGCCTTGGGAGGATAATCCTTTTCTTTGTCATTTTTTATTCTCCTCCTACATTTTGAGACATGATGACATGATTTTCCACAAGTAAAACAAGAACCTTTCTTTTGTTTAAAATTGTAATTATAAGGCATGTAATTATTAGACTCATTACCAGACCTTTTGTTGTTGATGTTATGACCTTGTACTAAGTTTGCTTTGAATGACTCCTTTCTTTTGGTGTCTTCGATTAGAATGTGAGTCACTATTTTCTCAATAGTGAAATTTGTTTGCTTATGCTTTAAGTTATTTTTGTAATCATTTCATGAGCCCGGCTATTTCTCAATCAACACTCCAACAACAAGTTTTTCTGGTAGAATGATCCCCTCGGCCTTCAAGTCTTCAAGCAATTTTTGATATTCATTGATTTGAATTTTCATCTCCTTTCATTACTCATCTGACATTGGTAAAATCTTTCGACCACAAACTTTTGTTTGGTAGCATCTTTTGCAGTGAACTACTTAATTAAGGCTTCCCAAATAACTTTTGCTTCTTTGCAGCTACAGTATACATCAAAAAGCATGTTAGAAATAGTTTGTAATATAGTATGACGACATACCTTGTTAGCATGTTGTCATCATGATTCCATAATTTTGTTATCAACGACTGGACCAGTTGTGGTTGTAATTATACATGTGCAACGCCATGAACATCGAGCAATGAAAAAACATGTTCTTCCACCTTTTGAAATTTTCATTTGCAAAAATATCAATATTTGACACATCGGGCAATTGTTTGGCATATGGTAGGACAATTGGAACTGGAGAAACAAGGGTGGCAGCGACATTGGTAGTGTCAGAAATAGTTTCAGAAGTATTATTATTTGTCATGGTTTCTTAGATTGTTGGAAAATATATGTAGATGGGGAAAATATAATATCAAAATAATAATACAAGAATTAGGATAAATACTACTACAATAAGTTTCTTAAGTTATATGTATAAATAATACTTGAGTCGTGCTAGACATTGTGCTAAGAAATTATTTTAGCAATGTGAAATATTTTTCCAAGATTAAACATGCCTTCTTTAATTAATTAGAGGATACATGAATAAAAAAATATATATAAATACTACAAAATAAGCAAGTCGGAAGAGGATATTTGAAAATTGGCTAAGTTTTACTACTTCACTTAGTTATTTATCTTCAAGACTACATTAACTTATATATAGGAAAGTCTTGTCCTTGAAGCTTGGAGAAGAGGAAAGCATTTTCACTATGCATTTCACTATACACTTACCTATACACTTACCAAATCATTTAAGCACAAAGATAAAATATGTGAAACTCCAAAACTCATCAATACTCCTTAAAAGAATAATGATCCAACTAAAATCATATATCGATTACTGAAAGGAAAAGATTACTTAAATAATATATCTCTAGCCCAAATCCCACAATAAAACCATGGAGCATCTATTAGAAATACATGAGTTCAACTGTCGGGCTTGGAAATCCCAAGGAAAGAAGTCATAAGCTATAATTAGATAGAGCTGAAGCACTAGCATCCACGAATAATATGAGGTGAGCCTCAATAACATAATCCACGTGAATGAACTCGCCAGCCACTAGTCTCACCCTCTGCAATGATATCAGCATAGACATTCATGTAAGGAGTGAGCTCACCCTCACCCATCACCTAAACATAATACGGAAACAGTGGTGTTAATGGGGACGATGATGAGCGTGATTTGGTGGTCCAAGTGAGTGAAAATTTTGTGCAGCAATTATAATTTGAATGTTGCTGATTCTACATGTGTTGGGGATGTGCGAAACGAGCTTACAGGAGATGCAAATTGTGTATCAAAATTTGGGAATGCACAGTTTCAATCGATAGGTGATGGCCAAAGGGATCAGTTGGCTAAGGTTGCTGCTAAGCTGGGTGAAAGTGGCGAAGAGCACACTAGTTTGACTGATGCTAGTGTAATTAATCAAGCTTTAGTTGCGGCGCCATTTGTAAAAAATTCTGGCCAACAGCCAACAAGTACATCAATCTAACAATGCGACTGAAGGGAAATTGGTACATAATTCAAATTGGACTGTGGTGACAAAGAAAAACTCTCCAGGTGTTAGAATTGGTTCACCAATTCGTAACACAATGCAGCAAATTGTAGGCAGTCAAGCTACAAACTCAAGTGCTCGAGCAATTGTTCCAGAGGAGGTTCCGTGTCTCAACACTTTTGATGCTCTTTTGGATAATATTGTGTATTAGATCAATCCAACTACTTGAAAATGGTTATTGATTAACACATTAAAGGAAAATCAGTTTACTACTATGGTTAATCATTGAACAATCTACCACTTGTCAGTTTAAATGCCTCAATACAAGAGATTCCTTCCCTATCATTGGAACTGTTGGGTGAGCAACATGGGTATTCGAGGCAGCAGCTAATGTCTACAAGGAATGACCAAAATGTTGAGAAAGCTAAGATCTCAGTTTCTCTAAAAATGAAATGGTTATTTCTAGAAAGGAACAACAAGGTGCGACAAGTGCTTTGAGGTGGGCAGATATAGTAGATGAAGAGGAAAAGAGGGTGAGTTCCCCTCCTATGCACAACAAATTGAGCCCTGCAGCTCCTATTTTGGTTCCTAGAAGTGCCAAATCAGTAATACCTGGGAAAGGGTTTGCCATCAACTGATGTTGCTGCAATTTTAGGGGATCATTTGGTGAGTTTCGATGTTGAAAAGTTTACTTTTCTAACACCTATTAACACAAAAAAACAACTACAAGTTGGTGGAAGTAGTCATTTCTCTCCAAATAGATTTGATAACCTACAAGATGAGGACATCTTTGGGGAAGGTGAAGAAGAGGATGTGTTGGATCATCGTTTTGCAAATGCAATTAGGAATGCAGATATTTCTCCTAGGCAACAATGCAATAACAAAAAGAAGCACGAAAGAAGACTAGTTGGGATGGTAAGATGAGTGAAGAATTTGTTCCAAGACACCTACTGATGCGACTAGCAAAACAGAATCACATGACAGTGTCAACAGACAACAAGATTCAATCAACCGAAGAAAAAGTGATGAACTATCAAAAGCTATTGGACAGATTTGAAGAAGACAAGAGAAAAATACTCCAGGATATTTTCGAAGAGTAATCTGTTTTAGTTCATCCATTTGTAAAGGAAGTTTGAGGTTCATAACTCAACTTTCTTTTTGGCTTTTATAATTTTGAATTACTTAAGCATCCTCACATGTAATACAATCATAAACTATCTAATTATCTCTAGTTCTTATTTTCTTCATGATTGTTAAAAGTAGAGGTTCTTAACCTCATTAGGATTGGTAAGATAAGGTCTAGCCCCCCTTGCTTGTACTTATCCCAATTGAGAATTTTTATTTGATTATTAATAAAAGATCACCAGGTATAGGTGGAGTAGTTCTTTTAAAAAATATTGAGAAAACTAAACAAACCAATAAAATTAGTTGTTTTTAACCCTTCACAATAACAACAGTACCCACATAGATGCTCGTCACCTCATCTATGCGAGATTGTCATCACTCCCAAGTACAGTCATATAACACATAGACACTTTAAGAAGAGTCAAAGAAAGCCTCAACTTGCCTTAAATGGAGTTTATACGATCAAATCAAAGTCCTTCCCTTCTGTATAACCTTCGACCTTCAAAACCGTTAAATATGATTTTTTAACTTTAGACACAAAATTCTCAATTTTGTATACTCATAATCAATTTTAAATGATAAAATAATCGATAAATCAGAAATATGATTTCAACAAAAAGACAAGTCCAAATCAACCTCCAAATCGAAGAATTGGGATTTCTTGATCTAGGGTGAAACTCCCCCCTCCCCCCAATATTTCTCCAACTCATGGATAAAAATGAAAGCCAGCCGAAGGAATAATGAAAGAATACCTAAATAAGGATTAGATACTTAACCCCTTGTTAAACAGAGGAAAATGATGTGAAAATAACTTAATTTTAAGCTCTAGAACTTAATTGTTCAAAATAACAAATAAGCACAATCTGAAATTTAATGTATTGTTAGATTGCACTAGTAATATCATTTTTCACTAAAACACTATAATTTACTCATACAACCTCGGAATGCATTGATTCATTTTTCATGAGTTTAAATAATTATAGGGATCGCTTCATCCAATCAAAACTCAATTATGTGCTCGTTTAGCCAGTCAAATTTAATTGTTGCTCGTTAAAAAATTATTTCATTTGTCGTCATAAAAATCTGATCTCGGCTTATCAAAATTGCACCAAACTTTCCAAATCAATCCTATTATTCATGCTAAAAATTTCAAAAGTCCCAGAATAATTTTTCGATCTCAAAAACTAAAAGCGGACCTTTTAATCGACATATTTTTATGCTTAAACAAGGCAAAGCATCGAAAAGGCTAAAAATACATTTGAACTCATATAGAACTTCCGGTCACAAATCAAATATGCTACTAGCTTGGAAACAATATTTTAAATTCAATGAAATCATCAAAATATTCAAATGAGGTAGTCTTTTGTTTCACCAAGGTGATCACAGTGGGAACCTTTGGAAATCTCATTATTTGAATTGTAAATCATGAAAACTGACCCAATCTTATCAAAAATAAATTTCACTTTCAATTGACATGCAAAAGGACGGAGACAAAATATCATATCCCACGAAATCACAACAATACTTAATAATAAACATTTTTGTCCAAGATTCTTTGACGTCGTACTCCTTCATAACCCACATACTACATAACTCCTTGGATAATTACAACACATAGAGAGATCATTTCCCAACACATTGAGGCACGTATTGACACTCATAACTCTCCATCATCGATTTCTTCTACCAAAGAAACGATTGAGGATTTTGACTAAGAAAGAGGAAAAGGAAAGAACGAAGAATTCAGACAGCCTTGAGGAAACTTAGGTTTTTCTATACTTGTCTGAAAATGACGTGGTCTAATCACAACCTTTCATCAAGAAAGGAAACGGATCAAATATAAGCCATTGGATCAATCGATATAGAATCATTCACTCACGTGAGAAGCATGTGAAGAATAAAAGTTTGTTACATATTGTTAGATGTTGTACAAATTAGATAATGACAAGTGTATAGGCTTATTATCTTTGTTTTTTTATTTTTCAGTAGATATACTTGTATATATACATGATATCAGGGATGAATAGAGATTCAGAAATTTTCCCAATCTTCCTCTTTAATTCTTTCAGCACGACATGAAAACAAAATTGCCTTATCTACAACAACGTTTCGTCGTTTCTCCCATCAACTAATTCAACAAAAATGATGTCCCAGTTTTTATTACAAAAAATGAATATGTGTGGTAGAAATAACCCAATTAAGATTCCCATTCACAAATATATGCCACTTCTTGAATAGTATCCCAATCTGAAAATCATCCAAACTGCTCTAAGAATTGATATTTAGATTATATAATTCCCACATCATAATGTGAATTGTTATAAAGCTCATATCAGATAAAACTCACTACCTTATAATCATTATGAAGCTCATTATATCCAAAATCATACTTGAAAAAGAAACCCAGTTATAGCACTAGATATTTTTTTTATCTTCCCAATTGACAGATTCCGTAAAAACAAGTCTTTGTTCTAAATAGCAAGACAAATCAATTCATTGGTAGAACCTACAACCTCAATAAAGTAATTTTTGAAGTTGTTCGTAGGATAATCCGAGTCAATTATCCATTTATAGGGTGCTAGATAGATCTCTTCGCGCATCACATTGTCATAAAGTGAAGAACTAACAAAACAACCCTTAAGATATTTAGGTGAATTAAACCCTAATATAAGCCTATGGCAGGTGTATCCCTTGTTATTAGCAGCCATATTGAGGTGAGACGTCACAAATTTAGGGCTAAAGATTAAATCAAGCCATGATTTTGAAACACGCTTGAATTTCACGAGGGATCTTCCTGATAGTTTTAAGAGAATTTTGTTGATGAGATTTGCTGGCAGAAAAGGTAATTCAAAGCTTGAATCTTGAATTGAAGTATAAGAAAATGGAGCACTACTAGTGTGTTTGCTCTGCTTTGGTTGGCGATAGAAGGCTTCATCTCTCTCAGATATCATTTGTGCTACAAAAATTTGAGTTCTTCAAAAAGACAAGGTTTTTGATGTTCTTCTGTGTAATTATCTCTGAAAATATTTCCTAATTACACAGAAGAACATCAAAAACCTTGTTGACTTCTCAAGAGCTCAAATTTCTGCAACACAAATAGATTCTGTGAGATGAAGCCTCTCATCGATAAACCAAAGCAGAGCAAACCCATTAGTAGTGCTCCATTTTCTTCTACTTCAGTTCAAGATTCAAGCTTCGAATCACCTTTTCTGCCAGCAAATCTCATCTACAAATTCCTCTTAAAACTATAAGTAAAATCCCTCATGAAAATTAAGGGATTTTAAAAATCCCGGCTTCGTTTAATATCTTGCCTTTTAATTTGTCAAGTCCCATATCAGCATATCTACTAATAACAAGGGTTACACTTGTCATAGGCTTATTATTTAATCCACCTAATATCTTAAGGATTGTTCGGTTAGTTTTTTACTTTATGATCATGTGGTACATGACTTGATTACTCTAGCACTCTATAAATGGACAATTGACTTGGATTGTCCTACGAACAAATCCCAAAATCACTCAATTGAGGTTACAGGTTTTGTTAATGGATTAATTTGTCTTGTTATTGAGAGAAAATAATTGTTTTTTATGAAATCCATCAATTGGGAAGCTTAGTCGAGTGCCATAATTGGTTGCTTTTTCATGTATGATTTTTTAAAAGATGAGTTTCATGATGATTATAAGGTAGTAGGTATTATCTGCTATAGGCTTTATAACAATTCATGTTTTGATGTGGGATTATATATAGTCTAAATAACAATTCTTGGAGTCGTTTGGATGATTATCAGAATTGGATACCATTTATGAAGTAGGGTTTGTTTATGAATGGAAAGCTTCATTCAGATATTTCTACCACGCATATTCATTTTTTGTAATAAAAGTAGGACTTCATTTTTGTTGACTTGGCTGATGGGAGATGGGGAGAAATGGAGAAACCTTGATGTGGAGAAGGAAATTTTGTTATCATGTCAGGCCTCGGTGTGTTGGTAAATGATCTCCCTATGTTTTGTAATCATCTGAGGAGTCACACAAGTATATGGGTTATGGAGTACGAGGTTGAAGAATTTTGGACGAAGATATTTATCATTAAGTATCCTTATGATTTTTGTCGCATCCCATTTTTCTCAAAATGAGATCCAACAACATGACAAGGCTTTTTAGGATAAAAAAGAGAGTCACCACCTAACCAATTAAAGACACTTTAGAGCACCATTCTAAATAAATCTACCAAATAAAATTAATTTAAAGGTCAAACACACCCAAAGATCGGGTAAGAATTCAAGTTACCTCAAAAGGAATGTGTTAGGCATGTTTCGAAGTCCACAAATGCGGATCCTCTAGCCAGATCTTGTGAATTATGTGGCAAACAAGGTCACTATTTTTATTAAATTAAAGGAGTGACTACATGATATATGATATAAAACTTGATTCAATAAGAAAGAGCAAAATAGGTAAAGGTTAACTTTAATTACTTGATATACTTTCTATGTGATGAGATGATTAAACAAGCTAACATTTTATTATCTAAGCGATAAAATAAAAAATAGAGTCAATCAAAAGGCATTAATTATCTAAAGTAAACTATGTGATAAAATAGGCAAAACTTTATTTAAACCCTTCGGGGTGGCCGAGTGGTTTGGACTTGGGACTTTCACGTTGGAGGTCTCAAGTTTGAAACCCCTTACTAGCGAATGCATGAGGTTTTCCTTTTGGGTCGAGCTCGTCGCATCGGGCTTGCCTAGTGCGAGTTACCTCTCATGTGTTGTTTGTGAGCTGCATAGGAACGAGGGTTTTACCCTGTGCACACCCAAAGGTTAGCGGCGGCGGATTTCCCACTTTCCCTTGTCATAAAAAAATAGGTAAAACTTTATTTAAAGCAAATTAACAAAGATAGGCGAAGTGATTATTAATTAACACAAGTTTTAAGTGATAAGATAACAAGACAAGTTAAACTTATTTATTATTAAATAATATAAACATGTAAAACTTTCTTAAAATAAATAAATAGATAAATATTACACAATAAGACAATAATTAATTAAGAAAATAAATAAGCGGGGAAAGAGAACCAACACCAAAAGATACGGAAAAAAATAATAAAGGTCGAATGTAAACTAATCTACCCAAAAAAGAGATAAAACGTAACTATAAAAGTTGATTTGTAAGCATTAAAAGTATTTCAAATTTAAACCAATTTGTAAGAGAATTTAAGGAGGCTTCAAATGTTTGTTTCTTTATAAGAATGATACCACGATATTATTAATCGTTCTGCTCCACCATAGAAACATTTTTTATTTGAGATCATTCTTAGAAATTAATAATAGTATTTGAAGGATAATTGAAATATTTGATTTAATTACAAACACATAAAATTACATATAAATACACATAATCCTTCGAAAAGTCTTTGGTAAGTAGTAATCTCAGGGACGCGTGGGCTTAGTTAAAAAACTGAGGATTAAATCTCGTAATTCCTATTACTTTTGCACTAACTATAGGTTAGGAGATAGTGCTTATATATAGTTAGAAATAAAAGTGTCATGTCCAATTCAAATTATGAAAAGCGAAGTTGAACAATGAGATAAAGAAAAATAAAAACTACTTTAGTTAACAATTGAATTTGAATTTAAATACTTGAATAAAAATAAGTAAAAGTGAAATGAGACATGAAAAAAAAAGTAGCATGATAGCCACCTCAAACTTCTTTTGTTACAACATATATTCAAGTTATTACATGCCATGAATGAATGAATGGAAAAAAAAAAAAGTGAAAATCTAAGCAAAGCCAAAGCCAAAGTTATATAATTAGAGCATGTACTTATAAGTCGAAGAGAAAGTGAAAATCTAAGCCAAAGCCAAAGTGCAACATGCTAAATCGATGATAACACAATGACACGCTCAAATTACACTTCCTTTCAGAAGCATAAGCGATCGTTATCAAGTAAAGAACCCAACTTGTAGGTTGAGGTCGATCCCACGAGAAAAATGGTTTAGACTTTACTTTTAACCAACAATTATATTCAATTAGTCAAATTATTTCCAGAAACAGGTAATAAAAGGGGGTTTGTGCTTGTGTGAAACAAATAGTAAAAACTTAGTAAGTAATCAATAATTAAACTCAACTTTGGTTGTTATCAAGATAAGAGAAATAACTAGGGTATACGTGTTCCCCATAATCTCATAACGCAGTAATCCTAGTAATAGCAATCCTTTTCTAGTATGTTACATGCAAAGTGATAAGTTAGGTATCTCTAAATCCTTGGTCCGGCATCTAGAGAATTTCATCCCGCACCTTGGTCCGGCTACGTGTGTATAATTTACTAACCCTTACCTTTACCTCATATTAGACATCATAATCGATGTTTGGCTTAGTTATTACTTCGCACCAATCGACACTAGCCTATTAGATAGTATCACACTAAATCTATGTTGATAATTCTTTTCTTGTT
>NC_064288.1:48457074-48497696 GCF_019186545.1 Solanum stenotomum
TAGATCAATCTACGGACCGTCAATGGGCACCGTGGTTCCACACTTGGTCAGATTTCTCTGATTTGTCCTCAACACTTTCCTGCTGATCTACGGTCCTCACCTACGGACCGTGAATGGACCTACGGTCCGTAGATGACCTCCGTGGATGCCCTTTTCTGCATTTTCTTCAGCTGTCTCTAAACTTTCGCGCCTGAACACCTTTCCTGCAAAACATGATAAAACACATAAAAACCAATATAAAAAGGCCCTAGACACACACAACTTGTAAGTGAAATGTATTAGAAATACCGTAAACTCACGGTATATCACACAACCTAATTATCCATAGCCAAAAAGCCAGAGTTATGAAAATAGGACGAATAAATACAGAATTAAAACACAACAGATTCACAGCTAGTGATAACGTCAATATTTATATAATTGGAGCGAAGAGAAAGTGTACCTGTTTGCTTTCACAGAATGCCTAATGAATTTGAGCTTTCCAACTAATGCAAAATTAAAGATATACAAAACTACCACGTAAGTATCGAATGCATTGTTAAGAGAACTAACCAGTGATATGACAATTAATTATAAGAGAGATAAAAACCAACACAACAATGTGAGAGCCTTGGAGTAATATGTGAAATTGAGAGAGAGGAGAGCAAAAATGAGCCTAAGGTAATGAACTTTAAGTGTTCAGACTTATTGTAGAGACGAGGAGGAGACTTCTCATCTCATTTTGGAGAGAAACAGGGGATTTTTCCAGTGATCAGTCCTGTCCTTGCCAAGTAGAGAAGAGAGGAGTTGTTTATGTAGCAGCATAGAAGATTAGAAGTAGTAATCAATCAACCAGAGAAAAATAATTCACAACACTAATCTAAGAAATCCTTTTCTTCGACAACCGAATCAGATTTTCCAAAATATAAGACCAAGTACAAAGGGGCTACTCTATAAAAGTGAGTCCGGAATTCATTGTAAGAACAAAGAAAAACTTCCACAATTCGAACTTACCATAAGAGTTAATTCATCAAGATATCAACAAATAAGAGAGTATGAATTAAAAGGATTTCCATAATTGAGGTAATCAACTGAGCATAAAATCATACAAAAAATACCGAAGCTAGAGGTTGTCAATGTTAAATGAAGCTGAAGAGAAGGAAAACAAATTGATCTTAGCAATGACAGAGTAATAGGAACTGGATTTGTAATTAATACGATACAGAGCATATAAGTACAAAATCAATCTATCACACATAATACCGAAGCTACAACGAAGAATAATAATAAATAATTAACGATTAACTGAAATTAAATTCACTACAATTAGAAATCGTAATCATACCTAAATCATTAGTTAATACTAGAATTATTTTCAACTTAGAGGAATAGTTTAGAAATTCTAACAAAAAGTGGATAGAGGAAAGACAATACCCGAATGAATTTGTATGAAACTATTCTCGACAGTGCCTCTGTCTTCAAAAACCTGTTCGTCTTCACGGGAGTTTTTCGGAACAAATCAGAGAGGACAACATGTTTCTGATTAACTGGTGGTGTTGTCTGGACAGTGAAGGTGGCAAGGGGAAGAGCGGAGGAGAAAGGAGGGAGTGGAGCGGCGGCTGGGCTAGGTTGCTCGACGGCGTTTGTTGGTGGAGCGGTGAGAGGCTGAGGTGCAGTGGTTTTGTGGCAAGTTGGAATTGATTTAGGGATCCGGGATTTTGGACCTAAATAGAAAAGATAATTTAGAATTTAAATAATTTATAGAAAAATTGAATAGATGGTTGTCTAATACTATATATAGTAATAAAAATATTATGATGAACTTAATTAACAAAATAACTATCTCATTAAACACTATATTACACAGATATATACTAAATAGATATGTAAAAATTAAAAGTATAAATATCATCATTTCAAATTAACAATCGATAAAATATAATAACTGTAATAATAATAAATTTGTAAAAATATGAATACTACAGTGTATAATCAATTAGATAAGAATTTATATAAATAAAGAAAATTAGTTTAGAAAGCATTTATTTAATCAAATAGCAATTTTAATGTGTTACAAGTCGGTCAAAATTAGATCTCAACAATTTTATGGAGGTATGATTCTCTGTCTCCAGACTTTTGCATGTCAATTGAAAGTGAGATTTTGTTTAAGATTGGATCAGTTCTCATGACTTACCATCCAAATAATGACTCAGTGAGATTTCTAAAGGTTCCCAACAGAGATCACCTTGGTGAGGCAAAGAACTACATCGATATCTTAGTTGGCCCTTTGTCGCAGAAGATATCAGTAAGTAATCTATGTTGTTCGGGCTCTCCAAAAATGTTGTTGCATTCATGTTGGATCCTCAAAAATACACTATTTTTGGAGGATCCAATACACATCCGTTGACATTTTTAAATAGTCCAAGCAACATAGTCAGTTATGCAACAACATCAAAGGCAACAAAATATCAGATGAAAACAATCCTGTGATAAATTAGTCTTAAGAGGTCTCTATACAATTTTTCATAGTTTAACATCAATTACTAGTAAGTTTCTACAATAGTGAATTTTTTAATCATGTTTAGAGTATATTTATTCTATCATTCACAATATTAAAGTTAATCTAGTTAGGTGCATTGGTTATGTATCACCAAGTGAGAGATGAAAACCATTTTAAAAGCAATTCAAGTATACTTTTTACTTGATATGGAATCAACTATCTTTCATGATACTTTGAAAAATTGGCACAATCAATGTTGTCGAGCTATAACAAGGAATATAGCTAATCCTTGTAAGCAACAACGACAGCAGTTTGATGCAGGGGCGGCTCTGCCTTATAAAAGTTAAGGCATGTGCCTTAGGCCCCCAATTTTGGAAGGCCTCAAATTTTTACCAAGAACAAATTATGTGTTATTTTTTTATTAAAAAAATTAATTATTTATAATAAAAAGTATATATATATATATATATATATATATATATTTATTTATTTATTTATTTTATTTTTTTATTATATTTCTTTTCTAACATTCACATTATTTATTTTTTTAAACTCATTTTTGCTTTTGCTTAAAGTTTGTCAACTTATTGCTTATAGAATTGTGCTAACAATTCATATAATGATTGCTTTAATAAGGTAATATTTTTCAACGTTAATTGATAAAATTTTACCTAAAACTAATCATTTTAAATAAAAAGAAGTACTCGAAAAAATCATTTATAAAAAAAATTAAGTAATAATTTGCATCTAAATAGTTATAAAAATAATTTTTAAAATAAATATATATGAAATTTGTTAGGCCTCAATTGAAATTTTGCTTTAGGCCCCAATTACGTTGAGTCGCCCCTGGTTTGATGGATATGCATTGACTTTTATTATTGTTCAATTTGTTGAGTTGTATCCTTTGTGAGTCATTTAAGTGAGGAAGCAAGGAAAAACACATCACATAGCAAGGTATTTTATTGTGCATTTAGGTCAATTCACAAAGGTTGAGGAACTTGTATCTTAGGTCACAAGTTCGAGTCCCATAAAAAGCGAATGAACTCTAACTATTCTCTGTTAATCGATTGGAGAAACTGTAAAATTAGAGAAGCTATTTTTCTTACTATTAATAAGCATTTAGCACAATTGGAAGTTATTGAGTTTAACACATCAAATAGGGGAACAAGAAAACGCCAAAAAGTTTTCATGTGGAAATCCAAGTGAGTAATGTTTGGTGGAGCTAAGCAGGGCCATTTCTTTTGTGAAGTGCTCCTCTGAATCAAATAACTCATTTTTTGGCAGGTCGATATGTTGCATTTGGATCAACATGAGTATATCAACATGAGGAAAAAGTCAACATTAATTATGTTTATGGATACATGGTGTAGGTGTGCATTTTTTATGTATTGGGAAAGAAAATATAATTCGAGAGATTCAAATTTGGAAGAGAAGGGTAAAATTGACAAAAATAAATTCATTTCTAGTGTGAACATGCACTACTCCGTTTTGGCCAAAATTTTATGGTCAAAAGTATTTTTGACAATTAAATACAACGTAGAATTTCTTTATGTTTTTATCATCCAAACCGTCAAATTTAACGCATTGAGACCACAATGACATCTTCTTACATAAGTAAATTGATAGAGCATTCTGACATTACTTCAAAATCCTAAAGGTGAAGAAAGCCTCTTGAAGAAATGGGCGAAGAAACAGAGTAAGAATAAAATTAGAGTTATTAGGTAAGGTAGAATCTTTTAATGGGTAGGTTGGTATGCTTAGGTGGACGTCTATGTGGCGTTGTAATTTACACATTGGCTGCCACATATTATTCCGTTAAAGGAAGGGTAGAAGTGATCCAATAGTTAGACGGGAGGGGTAATTTTGAGCCCAAAAATAGTTGAAGGGTATATTTGGTCTATTTTGAATAGTTGAAGGGTGTGGTTTTGGCCCTCTTCCATTGATAAAATTAATTTTCTCATTAGCTTATATACTTAATTAGTATTTCTCATTTTTTTTTCGTCCAAAAGATAATGTTTATGCTTTAATAAAAAAATTGTTGCATGAATTAAAAAAAAATCACGATTTTTAAAGAAGTAAAAAAAAAGTTGATGATGAAAAAATATAGGCCAAAGTCATCTCCGACCCTTCAAAGTTGTCTTCATTATTCATTTAGACACCTCAACTACACCTAGTACCTATTGAACACCTCTACCACCCCAGATTTGAACCGTCTAAACATTTTTTTTATCACTTTTAATAAGTTGTGTGGCGCGTGTATTTAAGCTCCCCACGTGTATCCGACGTGTATAGAATGACCATTTAACAACTACCACGTGTATCCGACGTGTATTTGTAAATGTCTTAATTGGGGAAGATTCCTAAATCGTTAAAATTTACAGAACACTTCTCTCTCTCTCTCTCTCTTCGCGATTTCTTCCAAATTGAAGCTCTCCATCTTCGCGATTTCCTCCAGATTGAAGTTGGATTCGTCTTGTCCGTGTTACAATCTTGAAGATTTCCTTGTGTAAGTTAGGATTGTTAATGATTTTTACATGTTTTGTTAAATGAATTCCAAAAAGCTAGGGTTTTGTAAAATATAGGGTTTGTGATTTTTGCGAATATTTTGTCCCTTCTTTACTATTACCCAGAAAATATGCTTTAAAGTTTTGTTTTTTAGTTGTTGTGTGGGTTATATGAGTATATTCCGTTATCTTAAGCTAGGGTTTGTTTGATATTTTGTAGGGCTAACAATTGACCATGGAGGAGATTATATTTACAAAGATTTACCATGGTGGAATCTTATCCAAGATATTTGTCCCTACTTATGTTGGAAATTGTGTGCCTACACTCAGGTATATTATTAAGGACCACTTTTCCATTTTGGAACTATTGTATTATACTAAAGAATTGGGGTATGAAACTGTTGGAGGCTTTTATGTGAAGAATTTATTGAATAAAAAATGGGTCCTAATTACAACTGATCAACATCTCCTATACCTAATTAAAGACTTAAAACATGAGGACACTTTTGAAGTATTTGTCTGTCATGTTTAGATGAACCCTTACTTGACACTGAGGGACCTAGAGGCTATCTAACTAATGTTAGTGGCGAAGGTGTTGATGTTGACCTTGGTGAAGGGGGTAAGGCTGTTAACTTAAGTGGAGAAGGTGAGGTTGTTGACCTAAGTGGAGAAGGTGAGGCTGTTAACCTTGGTGGTGAGGGTGTTGATGTTAACATTGGTGAAGAGGGTGTGGATGATAACCTAGGTGGAGAGGGTGTGGATGATAACCTAGGTGGAGAAGGTGAATATGATTTCTTGAGTAGTGATTCAGATCTAGATATACCTTCAGAAGATGGTTCAGATATTGATGAAGAGTTGAGAGCTTTTAGACAAGAAAAAAGAAACAAAAAAACAGAGAAAAAAGGCTACTGAATTTGAAGAAATACCAGTTGGAGAGGCTGGTGGTATAGATAGAGGCTTTGAGGATATTGGGAAAAATAAAACTGACAAATATGCAGGAAAATTAGGTGGAGATGAAGATTATATTGATAGCTCTGACTGTTGGAGTGATGATAGTGGTGAACAACTAGATGTGGATGTTGTTAGGGGAGTAGATATACCTGCTAGAAGGAGAAGCAAAAAAGTTAGGTATGATGAAGATTGTGAAGTTTCAATATTTTAGCTTGGAATGGTCTTTGAGGGTGTAAATCAGTTCAGGAAAGCAGTGGCAGATTATGCTGTAGAGTACAGGAGGCAGATAAAGTTAAGACCTACTGAAAAACATAGAGTGAGGGTGAAGTGCAAAAATGCTAACTGTAAATGGTTGTTATATGTTTCCATTGACAGGGACTCAGGTGATTTCATTGTGAAGAACTATCATCCTGTTCACAAGTGTATTCCATTAAACAGGAACAAGTTGTGTAATTCAAAGTTAATTGCTGGAAAGTTTAAGGACAGAATTGTATCTCAACCACACATAAGGATTTGGGAAATTCAAGATTTGGTTAGAAAGACATTGGGTCTTTATTGTAACACCCTGTATCCGAAAATAGACCAGATTGCAGATTTCTGGTGTTGCAGGTGGCACTCACGGGCACCATCCATGGACCGTTGGAGGACCCACGATCTGTCCTGCAGGTCCGTGTTTCGTGTCAGCAACTCCCCCAAAACTCAGCCAGAAATTCGGCTAAGTGTTGACCCACGGTCGGACCTACGGTCCGTAGGTCAGGTCACGGACCGTGGTTCATGTCCGTAGATCGATGCCCCTAAAGCCCAACTTCAGTCCCGATTAACGGTTGACCAGCACGGACCGTCATTCGATCCACGGTCCATAGGTCAAACCGTAGGTGAGGGTTAGCAGCCAGTTAGATGAAAATTGTGATTGGGTCAACTTCATATGGTCAAATAATGAAGTGTGTCCCATAACCTATGGTAAGATAGATAATTGAATCCTCTTTCCAACTCTGATGAGTTTGCTAAAATCCGTCCTCCGAGTGAAAAGTTATACCCATTTTAGTGAAGCCCTGTCGGGCAGACTCGACCTACGGATCCAATCAATGGACCGTCGACGGACCGTCGATTGAATGACGGCCCGTCAGTCCAGTTCGTCAGTCACTCCGACAGCAATTAAGTCAGGGGTCTTTTGGTCTTTTCCTATTTCGTTTAACCCCTAAGATACGTCGTTTAGACCCTAAATCATGAGGTTTTAGTCAGTTTAAGCCTAGAAACATAACTAGAACTTACCTAAGTCAAATCATTAATCAAACTTAGAAAAATTAGAGCGTAAGAGAAGAAGAGAGGTCAAGAACCCTAGTTCAAAAACGCAGCAAGGTTCCATCAGTTCCAGCCCTGAAATCAAAAAAAATCTCTGTGGAATTCGTCACCAGGTATGTGGGATTTCACTAGTGGGTTCCTTTCGCCCATTAGGTCCCTAGAATTCAGTCAGATTCTTGATTCCATGATTATGAACAGACCTAGGATTTCTAGAATTTGAACAGATCATCATGAATTAGTTTTTTAAATGTTCCAAATCAGATTATCATGTTATTGCTCAGTTTATCGCATGAATTTCAGAACCCTAGCTATGTATTTCTTTAGTTCTTGAATTACACATGCTAGGTCAGATATTTCAATATTCAGTTATACATGCCTCAGTTTATGAATGCATCATTATCAGATTAATTGTTGCATTCTCAGTTTGCATGTTCAGTTCGAGCTATCCAGTAACTTACAGAAATTCAGTCATAATGTATTAATTACTTAATCCATTGGGAGTAGCATAATACCGAGTTGGACTAGGGTTCAGCGTACCCATATAGTCCCAGAACTATGAGCCACGTAAGTGTAAGTGTCACGACCCGATTTCTTAAGTCATGATGGCACCTACTATAACCCACCAATAGTTAAGCCAACCCGTAACCTGGAACAACAAGTAATGGGTCTGAGGGTAGAAACTAAACAAGAGTAGGCAAATAACAATATAAATAGGCGGAAGCAAACCAAAAACATATATACAAATAAAGATCCCTCCCAGAACCTGGAAGTCACTAGTACAGAGCTACTAACAAAATGAGTGCAAGTCCCAAAAGTGGACAACAGAGACTGGACTGTCTCGAAAGGAAAAAGACAAGTCTATATATACAGATGGAGACTGAAATAGTACAAAACGTCGTGTGCTCACCCCCGTCTCCGGATCAGACTGCTCCAAGCTCGATCAACGCTGGCTACTAGTGCCCGGACCTGCATCACGAAACAGATGCAGAGCGTAGCATGAGTATCAAAACAACCGGTACCCAGTAGGCATCATAGGCCGACTGAACTTGAAAAGTAAAGGCAATATGAAAAGAAGAAATAACACAAACCGAAGTCAAGAACTAAAATCTAACTAACAAGGGAATGCACACGAGTGTACAAAGAACTAACTAAAGTAATCTATAAGCTAACTACACCTAACTGGGCCCCCATAAGCCCAGAAGGTACACTCGTGCGCAAGTTAAATAAAAACCCGAACGGACCCCCATAAGCCCGACGAGTACACAAAATAACTATAACTAAAGAGAATTGCATAAAAGAACCCAAGAACGAAGAACACGAATCAGAACCTCAACCCTAATTAGTAAAATCTGACAGTACGGAGGCCAGACCTCTAACCGGATGCTCACCAGAAGTACCCAAGTAATCAATCACAAATATCAAGTATATGAGGCCGGAACTCTAACCGGATACTCTATATAAGTATCTGGGAAATAGAGGCCGGACCTTAAACCGGATGCTCTATATAAGTATCTGGGCGATAGAGGCCGGAACTTAAACCGGATGCTCTATAAAGGTGCCAATGTAGCTGCTGAAAGAGTCCTAATCGATCCACACTCAGAAATGTCTGTGGAACGCCGTCCATATTTAGCCAATCAATGTAAGTCTTTGGAACCAAATCGAAAATCAAATTCAAATCGCGAAGTAGAACTAGTGTCGCCGATGTAACTCGTGAAGCCGACATCGGGGAAAATAAGGATAACTCTAGTCGGAGAAAGAGTATCGCCTAACTACAACAAAATAATAATATATATAATCGAACTACAAGAAACAACAAATATAGCAACATCAAAGACCAAGAAACTACTACGACTACTAGTATGGAAGAATAAGTGAGACAACTCTCAACTATCTACTAGCCTTACCCTAATTCGGGTCCTTCATAGCCTTCTATCTAATATCACATCCTCGATCAGCTGAAGGTACGTGCATATACACATGTTATTAAAATTTTGGATCCGCATCTGATGCATGCTTGTCTCTGTTCGGAAAAAGAATAACGGAGTGAAGAAGTCACGGCAAAAAAAAAAGATGGTATGACAAAACATTATGAGAAAAGAACAATAACTACAATAAAATAATAATATATATAATCGAACTACAAGAAACAACAAATATAGCAACATAATTCATCAAGGACCAAGAAATTACTACGACTACTAGTATGGAAGGATAAGTGAGACAACTCTCAACTATCTACTAGCCTTACCCTAATCCGATTCCTTCATAGCCTTATAGCCTTCTATCTAAGATCACATCCTCGATCAGCTGAAGGTACACATATACACATGTTATTAAAATTTTGGATTCGCATCTAATGCATGCTTGTCTTTGTTGCTCCATTGAGGTCTCATTCTTGGAGAAGCTGTCACTACACTATTCTTCACACAACATGGTTTGGGCTTTATCCTCCATGGAATAAACATGTCAAGCCCACATGATACTGTTGCCTTAGGAGAAAAATTGCATGTTCTTCTTCCATTAATTTGCTCATCCTCTAGTAATTTCTTCCTATTATTTTCCAAGGCAGATGAAATAGCTAGTTCCTTTGCATCTTTAAGAAATCTTTGAATGATGAAATTTGGTACTGCTGGCTTATTGGTGCACCAATCATAACATTCCTCGTGAACAACCTCCTTATTCGATATTCTATATTCCGTCTCATCATTAATCATGTCGTCTATCGACTCATCCCCTAACGAAAAAACATCAAGAGCATCTGAGAATGCATCATGATTGTCAATATTCCTTATAACATCATGATCATCATTGTCGATATCGCCATCATAGACCTCATCGTATGATTTAGTAGTTGTAGTAGTACAACTTGTACCTAATAATTGATCTTTTGTTGTATGCCACATACATGGTGGCAATTTTGGAGGTGGTACAATTTCAATGTTTGTTGCTAACCTCATTTCCTTTGGTTTTCCAGGGCTTTGTTCCCAAGAAAATGGCACTCTATTAAAAATATCAATTGAAAGTTGATTTGGACAAGAAAATGATTTTTCACTAGAACGTCTAGTTGACAAAAGAGGAGCACTAAAATCTAATTTTCTTGTACATTTTTCTTTTCTCTCTTCTTCTACTTCTAGTTGTTTTTCCATGGATTTAGAGATATTGGATGTATAACATGAAATGGAGAAAATAAGAAAAGTTGAACACTTTGTGTGGTTATTTGTGTGAATTAGGTTTAAAAAGTTTAGTCATAATTATTAATAGTTGTAACTATGGGCTTCTCGTGAGGTTTGAGCTAAAAAAGTGTAACATTTATTTGGTCATGTCACAGGTTACTCAAGAGAAGAAACATTTTTATGCCACATGGCTTCTAAATGTACTTTTGTGCTAGTGCCAGAATATCTTGAAGTATGAATGATTATTTTGCATTAAAGGAAGATTTTTACTACAAAAAAATATATTTTTATGTAAAAAAATAGTAGAATACTAGAATATTAACAAATGTTAAATTTTGAACCAATAATTTCAAAGGTTTAAATTGGTTGGATTTTAGAGGCGGAACGCATCAAATTTAATCTTGGATTCACTTATGACTTAGTATCCGACCCTAATCATAGAGCAATATTTCTATTACTTTTTTTTTAAGTATAAATTATAGGAACCACATATTATAAGTACTAAATAACATCCTATCCCTTCTAGTTTTTTATTTATCAAAAATTCCTTAAAAATGATGTTTGCAGGATATATAGCGTTGTGCACGAGATACATTAGGTTTGATACATTCCACATAGCGGGATACATAGCGTTGTGCACGGGATACATGCGGGATACATAGCGTTGTGCACGGGATACATAGCGTTTGATACATTCCACATAGCGGGATACATAGCGTTGTGCACGGGATACATGCAGGATACTTAGGTAAATAAGGGATTTTTGAAATTTTTGAAATAAGTAGGGATAAATGGATATTAAGGTAAGTAAAGGAGTGTAGTTAAGTAATTTGTCTTTTTTTAATAGGCAGTAATTTCTTTTACAGTCGCCTAGAAATATTTGTAACCCTTTTTGTACTATTTGACCAAATAAAAAAAAACAATACAAATGCCATTGATTTAGAATCGATCTAATTATGTTTCTTCACTTTAATTTTCAAATTATCATTTGTATCATATTTTTTTATCAGATATATGTATATAGTGCATTTAGATTCATGTATCTCGGATACATGCAAGTCAAATCAGTTATAATTTATTTCAAATACACAATATACAAGTGTGATTGCATGTATCTAGGATACATTAATTCTACTGCTCACCTCTCTCCTCTCTCCTCTCTTGCTTGTCTCTCTCCCTGTGTATCCGAATTTCAGAAAATATCTTTGATACATGTTGACTCTCTCTCGCTTGTCTCTGTCCTTATGTATTTGTTTTTCAGAATGTATCTGGTATCAAAAGATACATGTTAACTCTTTCACTCGCATGTATCTTTAATGCATGTATCTAACTTGAATTCTAAAAGAGTAGTTTATTTGACTCTAAAGAGTAGTGTATCTGACTAAAGATTTAGTACAAAATAAATTATTTAGTGAGACATATAATTATTTCAAACTATAGAGTGAATTAATATTTATGATAGTAATGGTGGTGTAATTATGTGGTTTTTCCTTTTTTTTTTAAATCTTGCACCATCTTCCCAAAATTATCCTTTATTTTATTTCTAAATCTAATCATGACAAGTAGCTAGGTGGCTTGTTATAGCATTTATCTGCTTCATAAATCATACTAATAATTTAGAGTTAATACCTCAGATTGTCACTCAACTATGCACTTTTCTCTCAAAAAGTCACTCAACTTTCAATTTTCACTCAAAAGTCACTCAACTATGCACTTCTTTCTCAGAAAGTCACTCAACTTTGAACTTTAACTCAAAAGTCACTCAATTATCCACTCTTTCCTCAGAAAGGCACTCAATCTATTTAATTGTTTTTTAATTAAAATTTGTTGATATTAATTGTTTAAATTTAGGATTAAAGGCAAAATAAAATAGGTCATATTATATTTTTTAATGGGTCGGATTAGGTGGGTGGATCACTAAATGGTTTAAATGGTATTTTTATTTTTTTTAAAATTTTGATTTGTTATATGAACAATTAATATCAGCAAATTTTAATTAAAAAACAATTAAATAGATTGAGTGACTTTTGAGTTAAAATTGAAAGTTGAGTGACTTTTGAGTGAAAATTGAAAGTTGAGTGACTTTCTGAGAAAATAGTGCATAGTTGAGTGACCATATGAGATATTAACTCTAATAATTTATTATCTTTTAGGTGACTTGTGTAATTAGAAGTTTAACTCATTCAAATTTATAGGCTGCATAGAAAGTGATCTTGGAAACATAAAAGAAACACAGAAACAAGACCATCTCATTTTTCACTTGAATCCTTTTCATATAATACAATGAAAATCAGAATTTTGATCCTCTCATGTGAGAATCCAAAAGAAAAAACATTCACATAAAGCTTGAGAGTGAATCTTGTGCATACTTTTAAAAAAGTGTAGAAGAAGTTAGAAAACACTCTCTCAGCACATAAATGAAGTGTCTCAACAAAGTTTGCAATGGGACAAAAACAAGTATCTGGAGAACTCTGCTCTATGAAATTCACAAATATTTCACTATGGTTGACCAAAAAAGTTATGTACATTTGATTTCTAATTTCTTGCTCTTTGTTGCTGCTATTGAGCATGCATAATGGCCAATGTGCAGATCTAGTTTGAATTTCTCTAAGTCATGAAAATTTTCGAGCGAGCTCCATACATGATTACGTATTGGCCCTGTGTGCACCATAAAAAACTTAGGCACCCACTTCCAAACAACAATCACCAAGAAGAAGCTCAATACACATCTTTTGCTCCTTTCACGTTTTTGGTTGTTCTTTAGCTCGTTGCTGTACTTTCTGATAGAGGTCAAGTGTGTCTGCATGGCTGGAGTCAAGACACAGCGCTGCCTCACAATCTCGAATTGCAGAAGTGAGGTCACCCATTGAGTCATGAAATGCTGCTCGAAGATGGAGCAGTTGTAAGTCTGGCTTGAAAGAAATGACTTTTGTTAGCTCTGCTATAGCCTCGGCTTCCTTGTGGTCATCCATCAGAACTGAACAGGCATTTTCCAGTATTACTTTCTCATTCAAAAACTTGTAGCATAGTATAGTACATTAATACACATTAAGATATGAGGTTTCTGCAGTAAGCGAAATACAAAGTGGGGGTGGGGGAGCCAGGCACAATGCATAGGGCTGCGCTTTTCCTAGAACAAAATATTTCATGTCATGTACTGATCCACGTTCAGTTAACACTACTCTAGCACTTCTAGGTCAGTTCACTCAGCTGAATGGCCTAGAGTTTGGGTGTTAGGAGACATTGTACAATCTAGGGGGGAAATAATGCTGAGAAGGAAAAAGAGGAACTGATTCCAAACTTCGTAACCTCAGACAAGTTAACCAGGGAACATGACAAACTTATTTTTCGAAATTGCATTTTCCATTCTTCTGTGAAGCTTGACCAGATCATGTTGCAGTCTTAAGGCCGATACAAAAATCTTAAAAATATATACATGCATAAAGGTCTAACTTGCTAAGAATGTCCTTGCACGTGTAAGATTAGATTGAGGTTTCACTCCCTTTCTACTCCTTAACAATAATTCTCCTAATATAAGAAGTATCTAACCTATCTAAACGCAAGCATGCACGAGTCAAAGGAGGCAATTCAAAATGACTCACCAATCACCCAAAATATTTCACCAATCAAACAGATAGGTTTGTTCCAGAAATCAAATTCCCATATAGTGATGCCAAAAGAAGCAAAGGAAATTAAAAGGGACCGTTTTAAGACACTAGTCAGAGCAAAAGAGTCTAGGGACTGTAAACTCTAATAGCACCACCAATGAGAAACTGACAGATGAATTTGAGTGAAAATAACTACTCAGTTGAATTACAAGTTTAGGACTTCACAAGCACAAGTACAATTTTTACCCTTTTTTTAAATTAAGGGGAACAAATGAAGAGAGGTTTAGCTAAATTACTTTGCATATTTGTACCATTCTAGATCAGCTTAACTGCAGAGCCACTTTAATCCTGACTGTTGCTATGCAGTTTTACACTTCACATTCACATGACAGTAGTTTGCAAACAAAATCAAGCTATGAATGCTTGGATGCAACTGCGAGTCCTACAATTGGAAGACATTCTTTCCAAGAAAAAGTCTTCTCCATATTGGTCTCAAGTTAGGACTGTGAAATACAAGTTGAAATGCCAAGATTCACTAACTTACTGGAATATTTTTTCGACTGTCACCACTTATATCCACTCTCTGGGCAGTGAGACTTGGTTGGACAAGAAAAGCTCATGTGAATCCAAAAGAACAGGCAGTGAGACTTGATTGGACAAGAAAAGATCATGTGAATCCAAAAGAACAATCAGATAATGCCCATTATAATCATCTAGAAGCTGTTGCTACTATAACCGATTTAAAGGTCAGTGTTCTATATTTTAAAAGTCCTTGGAAACTGCGGTTGTTTAACAAAAGTTGTGTAATATTGGGGTTGACGTGAAAACATGTTTAGATTACCATTGGATGATCTTTCCGTAATTATAAACATGTTGAAGTACAGGACTCATGTGGGCTTTGGTGAAACCTCATTTTCACATATGCACTACCAACCTATAGCTTAAAGAAAGAGATTCTTACAATCAGCTGGCCAAAAGAATTTCCACTGCTACATGTAAGAAAGCAATCAGAAAACTACAGAACACAACGATTACTTGGTACGAAAATAAGCCAAGGGTAACTTACCAGCTGCCTTGTATCTGTATGGGTATGTTCGTAGGGGATCTAATTTTGTCGCCATACTAAGATCACTTTTTGCCATTTCACGATCACAATATTCAGACCGCTTCTCATAAGCAGATGCATTAGATTTTGCTTTCTCAATCAACTTTGTCATCTCATCATAAGCTAATTTTCTCTGATCTTTTAGATGGTAAACACGTGCCAGACCCTGATGGGCTCGTGTATGCTTAATATTCAGTGCATTTGTATAGCAATCAATCGCATTATCTAGATTATCAACATCTACATAGACACTTGCCAGATTACTGAGAGCCTGCAGTGCAATGTAGTTTTCAAGTAAATCTTTTTGGTTCCTAGAATTCGTGAATTAGTTTCTGACTGAAAGGGACACTCACCTGGCCTTTCCGAAGACCATCTGAAGGGCACCTAAGAGCTTCCTCAAGCAGTTGTATGACATACAATGAAGATTCAGAATCAGGACTTGTTTCTGATAACACATATGCTTTCAGGAAAAAGGCTTCAAACGATCTCTGGTTAGAGATAGACTCTTCAGCTTTAGCAATTGCTTCTTCACGATAACCTGTGTCATATAATATCCATCCTTCGTAGACTAGCCTTTCGTGCTCGGAGGTAGCTTGGTTTCTTGCTTCTCTCAAACTACGCATTGCTGCCTTGTGGCTATTTAATCTATAAAAAAGTGCACATCAGTCCCAAGGAGCGCAAAAAGAAAAAAACTCCATACACCTCCCAGATATTCACATTCAGCTTCTCAAGCATGAGAAATCAAGTTGTGTATGTAAGTTTTTGTTGTAAGCTAAGTGCACAGTGGACCAGAATATTTGTAGTTACAGTCAACTTTCATGAAACAAGGAGGGAAGCATCTAACTTTTACAATCATTCATCGATTTCCATATTCCCAGAGACAAAAGTATCTCACGGGAAAAAAATTGATATATTAGAATTATATACTTAATCTAAAGTTATAAACCAGTAGAGCTTAAAATCCTTTATAGCGGCTGAAAGGAAACAGACAGCACATAAAGATGAATATACCGAACAATATGATTATTATAGTGAAACAAAATGTGTGCATACCGTAAAAGCAGGAGAGATTGCCTGAACCTTAAGAGACTCTTCCCTGGATCATTAGCTAACATATGGTGGACAACAGCTAGGGAGCCAATATCATCTACGGAGGACCATCGGTCATATAGTTGCATCCAGCAGTCAGCCTGACTGCACGGTTGAACATTATGACTTAGAAGCTCCACCAAGTGTTCACCTTGCAACTTCCCATGGAACATCATGTAATGGGGATCTAAAGTCAATAGTGCCCTAACATCCCTTAAAGCTCCTTCATATTCCTCCAGGACAATTAAAAACCAAGCACGAAGCTCAAGGCAGTCAGGAGAAATCTTGAAGCCAAGTACTTTGTTGATCTCAGAAATAGCTGGTCCAAGTCTATTTTCCTCTACCTTTGAAACCGCTCTGTACTTATATGGATAAGAAAGAGTTGGATCCAGTTCACTAGCTGTACTCAAATCCATCGTCTTTTCTTTTCCTTGACAATACATTGATCGCTCCTGATACATCCACCCAGAAGGTGTATAATCAGAGATGAGGGAGTCCATCAACTTATATGCCTTGTACATATGACCACGCTTGTATTTGGATCTGGCAATGCCTACTAAGGAATAAACATGACCAGCTTCAACAGCTGCCTCAAACCATTTCTGTGCATCCTTGTACTCTTTTCTTTCAAGCATCACACAACCTAATTGGTGGAATGCTAGTTGCTTCTGCCAGCCTTCACTTGCACATTCTCCCATCCTTTCCAACAGCATTACTGTTGTGTTTGATTTCAGGTCATCCTCCATAGCTGCTTGGCTCAGAAAATAGTAGAGCAGAAAGGAAGCATGTCCTACGTAAGATAATCGGTCCTTACCTTCTGAACTGCAGAAGAGTCTTGACACATTTGGATTATGCATTGAATTTGGAAGTTCCCTTAAACATACCTGCAAACATGCTGCCACTAGAAGATATGCATTCTCCTCCAGTCCATATTCAAAAAGCAACATAGCACTATCCATGTCAAAGACCAAAGATGCCAAATACGCATCACAAACAGACTTCATCTCATCACAACAGAACTTGTTGGCTAATGACAGGAGCTCTAGGACAATATCAGGGTTGAAAGAGTCCACACTTTTTGTTCTGCTAAACATCTCAGCAGCTTTCATCCCCTCTGCAGAAATCCCATTATTTGAAAAATTTATTTTCTCCCTTCGCGAGTCCATGAAGCTACCATAGAGAAGGACTTCAAATGGCCTAGAAAGTGATGCTATGTTAAATCTCCTACACCTGACTTCATCATCCCCAATACAAAATGACATGTCAAAATCCTCTTCCTCATTTCCACGACTCGATGAAGTGGAGCATTCTTCATCCATGTTAATTTCAGTATCCTTACCCCGGTGGCACATACAAGGATCAGTAGCTGATTCAGGATTATACCCCGTCACCAAAGCACTGCCAGGGCACTCCATGCTTCTCCCACAACAATCCATGGCCGATACACCAATCAACTCGTCCTCCCTTCGCTCAAACCTCAACCAGGCAGAAAGAACAACTTTGGTGTGCACATCAACAGCATGTAACCTAGCAGACAAAAGGCACTTCCTAAACAATTTAGGATCCGGTAATCCCCTAAATATAGCACATTGCTCAAGAAACATCTTTGACTTGCCAAACTGAGCACAACCCTCCATCCTACAATAAACATCAGCTAATGTCTCCACAAAATTCATAGGTTTCAAACAAAACTCAATCTGAGGCTCAAGTAGATCAGTTTTTGGCAGGCCATAACTAGCAAGGGCTTCAGCTAAAACACCCATATTAACCTCATCTTTCGATTGACTAGCTGGAAAATTACGATCCGATCTAGACCTAACAGGATTAGCCAACAAATTCTGTAAAAACTTCTCCCCTACACCACCACCACCACCAAACCCATTGGTGGTTGTTGTTGTACCAGACGGATTAAGGGCATAGACTTGGGTTCCCTTACACCCCTCCATCATATTCAAACTACGCATAGTTGAAAAAATGCTATGATGCATATTCCCTCAAATTCAAGAATACCCACCAAGATAAACATAAAAACAAACCTTATACATTAAAAAAGATACAATCTTTGACCTGCAAACACCAATCTTTATAAAGAAACAAATAAATACAAAACAATGGTGCTGCAGGCTATTTCAAAACGATTAACAAAAATGGGTATTTAATCTTGAAAAACCTCACCTTTCTGAGGGAAAAAAGAATGGAAAAATGGAATCTTGGATGGGTTTTGTTTACCTGGAGAAGAGATAAAGATGGAAGAAGAGGTTTCGAGAGAGAAATTGTAAATTCCGTTAAAATTGGGGAACCGGTGAAAGAGGAGATGTTGTGTTGTATTTCAGCGCGCCATCTTTTCCGACAATACCTGTTTTATTCGACCCGTACCCGTTTCGCCTTGTCGGATGAATGACTTCATTTTTTATTGGATAAGGAAGAATCTTAATAGTCATAAAACAATCTTTTAATAGCAAGCCTTTGATATTTTTCATCGTGAAATTTTTAAAAAAATAGTATTCTCTCTAATTTATATTAGTACAATTTGTGAGGCGAGGTATACTTATTAAGAAAAATATTCAAGAATATAATTTAAATCATAATTTCTACTGTTGTTCTTTTGTAAGTAGTGTAATTTATTTTCTAGAAATATAAAACCTCAACAAATGAGGGGAAAATTGAAAAAGATTTCAAATATCCATCTTGAACTTTAAGCAATTAAATTATTTTTAACAATGAAAAAGCCTAAAAAAATTTACTTAATACGAAATAGAGGGACTAATATTTACTTTTAAATTAAAAATGAGTTTTTGAAAATTAGAGTTGAATTTAGTTATGAATACAAATTAAATTGTTTTTTTTTTTTTACCTTTTTGAAGTAATTTGGAGTGAAAAATGAAAAGAGCTTTTTGTTGTTTTTAAAATTCTTGAATTCAACTTATTTCAAATTTTAAAATTCGAAAAAAGGATGATTTTTTTAATTATCAAATGACTCTTTAAAATGTTCATCATTAATTCATTTTACAAAAATATTTGAATTACATACAAAGACTTATTATATTGTAAGCATTTGATTTTTGTTAATTAGTGGCATGAAGGTAAGAAAATTATATTTTAAAGTTTGATGAAATTTTTTAAATTCTAAAAAAGGAGTAAAGAGTAGACTTAATTTTTCAACTGCTTTTATGTTGAAATTTCAAAATCACTCATCAAAGTTACACACTAATGATTGAAATTAGGACATTTAATAAATAAATTAACTTTATGTTTAATGGAGTTGAAAAGGGGTTGTTTTTGCATAGTTTATGGTTTTTTTTTATTTCCGCTTGGTGTTCGATATCCGTATTGAAGCTTGATTAAATTTAAATTCGCGCTGAAAAATCCCATATTAGGGGGTAAAACGTTCCTAACAAAGGCGACTTCATACCTAAAGGGGCTCAAACCCGAGACCTCTTTGATTAATTAGGTGTATAGTTTATTTTATGTGAAATAAAATATGAAATAAGAATACGTGTATTTTAGCTATTTATAAACAAGAATATTTAGGGATAAACATGATCTAAAAGTACACAACTATTGCATGACAACACATATAATATTACGCTCAATTATATTATACCAATATTTACTTTATTTCCATTGGAATGAATTGATGGCCACATTATTATCATCTTCAGTTATAAGGCAAAAAAAAAAAAATCAGATTATTGATGCTACATTTTATTTTTGAGCAACTTTCACATAGTAAACATAAAAATCATATTTGTATGTTATAACTATAGTTTATATAATTGCGCTCCATAGCAAATTTTATGTTTGTTATGGAGCTTTTGATTTGTATAATTCGATAGAAACATCTAATTTTATGCAAATTGTTTAGTTTTGTATAAATTCATTTATGCATTGTAATTTGTATAATAAGATCTGTATTTGTATAATTATAAGTGTATAGGATGAAAATATATGTATTTGTATTTGTATATATATTTTTCTCTCGCTTTATACAAACACAAACGCATTTTATACCAAAATGTATAAAATGACTAATTGTATACCGAAAATGGCTAATTGTATACCGAATCAGATGGCAAAAAAAAGGATGATTACTGCGAATTACAATTAAAATAAACTATGTCTATAACATTTAATTTGAATTAATAATTTGCTATTTCATACAATTTTCCATTTATTTAAAGCATCTACATGAATAAGTTGTGAAATAGTTTTAACTTAAGTAGTTTGTGAAATAAAGGATTCTCATTTCTCAAGTACGGAAAAGTGAAAAGACGGAGAAAATTTCATAAGTAGCTATGATTTAGAGTTTAATTATAAAATGTAGTTATAATTTATTTATTTATGAAATGTAGCTTAATATTATAATTATCATTTTTTCTTTGCGATCGCGATAAAGCACGGGCTCATGTGAGACATCTAAGATCACTGTGCTACAATAGCTTATTGTGTCAAGGGTGTCCAAAATATTTATTTAATCACTTTGTGTATTATTTTATTTGTATATACAATTTTTTCGGATAATTTGAATCCCCTGACAACCACGTAGCTTTCTCCCTCATCTGATATATCACAATTGTTATTTTAGAATACGAATCACATTCAAATTCCTCGATTCCCAATATGAATTCATCAAACAAGTTTTAGATGGATAATAAGACTTGTTCAAAGTCTCCAAATTCAAAATTATGTGCTACATCTCGAAATCAAGAACTAGCTATTATAATGTGAGTTACTATAAATATAAATCTATTAAAAGCCTTTTATAGATTTAATAGGCAAATGAACTTTATGATATTAAACTTAGAACTTAGAAGTTAGAAGCAATCCTCTGTTTCTATTTTCATCTTGGTAAACGGGTCAAATATATTCTTGAACTGATTTAAATGGGTTAGATTTATTCTCTCTTGCATTTTGTCTCAAAACTTTAGACTATAGGTACGTTTTTGGCTTGAAAATGTCCTCTAATTTGCAAAAAAGAGATTTTAAATACTATTTTCTCTTACTGTTGATCAAAAACAAGGAAATAACTATCCAATTTTGCCCTTAATTTTGTCCTTCATTTAAAGTTCGGGATAAATGCAATTTTTTTTTTTTGGTAAATAAATTTTTATTAACCAAAGTGAAACATTACAAAACACAAAAAAAAAAAAAACAAAAACACAAGCAGTCTTGGACAAATAGCCCCAAGCTTACTTGCTAACTCTAGTAATCTTCCTATCCTCTAATAGTTCTATGGATATACATTTTAACTCTAGTACTCTACTACTCAACTTCCTTTGTTGGGATCCTCTACCATGTATTTCTCGTGTAATAAGCCTGATCAAAACTTATTTTAGAGATTATTAGATAATTTGACTATTCTAAATGACAATTATATATTCTATATAAAGTTTAATTATATGCATTAGTTTTTTAACTAAAGATTTATTATATTGTTTTCTTTCAAAACTATTATATCAATCCTCAGTTTAAACTTGTGATGACTTAAAGTTACAATAAATTATATAACATATGAATGCATAATTGATATCTAATTATCATATCATTCAATTATTTGAGTTAGTAAAATAAATTCATTATTATCAATGTAGAAAAATAAAAATTAAATAATTATGTGAAAAAAAGACACACGATATCATGTTTAGAAAGACAAACTCACACCTAATACACATAAAGGAATCGAAAGAAAGAAAAGTTATATGTCAACATACTTATTTGTTAAAATGAGAAATGCTTACACTACTTTTCTTAAATGTTATTATATGTCTTATCTCATTTAGCCCCCCACCCCCAACCTCCCCACTCCCCCAAAATAAGAATAAAAAGCATTGATCCATTTTTTCTTATTTTGAAGCAACCGTTAGAAATAAGGATATTTTTGAGCTATTTCGTTAATTGGAGGATATTTTTAGCTAAAAACATAACAATAAAGACATTTTGATTCCAAAACATATCGGAGGATAAAATTAACTCATTTTAAATAGTTCATGAATATATTTAACCATTTTTCCCTTTCATCTATATATATAGTGCAATTAGAGATTTTATTTCTTAAATAGAAAATAGGGCTTAATAGCTTGAAAACATTAATGGAAGCATGTCGCTAGAAACTAGAAAGAAGCCATGACATTATGAGTACAATATACTTGACTTAGGGTGTGTTTGGTTGGTATAAAGGAAAATGCTTTCTATGGAAAATGTTTTCCTGGAAAACAAGTGGATTTCTAACTTATTTTCTCATGTTTGATTGGTGAGCAGAAAATATTTTCTAGATTTTTTTTTTAATGTTTGGTTGGTGAATGAAAAATATTTTCCAGAATATATTTTTTATTTTTGGTTTGAGACTAGAAAATATTCTTTAGTAAAATGATTTTTGATCCAGAAATCAACCCCTATAATTGATCTACGACTCGACTTTGACACCCGGACTAGGACAAGACCCCGATGACCGTTTCAAAATCCGACCCTAATACCTGACCCAAAAAAATATTGAAGGATGATGTAGAGTTTTGAAAAATGTTTTCCTTAAGTTTTGAAGGGAAGTCATTTTCCTTAAATTTGAGGAAAATAAGTTGATTTGGAAAACATTTAAATCAACCAAACATGGAAAAATTGGAAAACATTTTCCTTCGTGCCAAACACACCCTTAATCTAAAAAAATATTCTACACTATGATTAATTTTTTATTGCAACTTGCAACTAATTTAGTTGAACACACATTTATAAATGAATGTCTAGCAAATTGTTAGCTCGTGGGTACCATCACTTGACATTGCCATGAATACCACTATTATTTTGTCACATTGACTTTGAAAGCTCTTAATTATTTAAATGATTATATTGAGATACCTAGTCCTAATTAGTTGGCATTTGGCAATGACATCCCTCATCTAGCTAAGAGTTAAGTTAAAAATACTACAGAAAAAAGAGCAAAGTTTATTGTATGAAAAAACTTGTCCTTAAAAATATTTTAAGAAAAGAAGATTATCTTTCTTTATTTTATTTTTTTCTTCTTATTACTATATAAAAAGTCTAAAAGCAGGTACTTCTTGATCAACATGTCTACTTCTAACAGAGGATATTTATCTAATTTTTGTACTTCTCCTATCTTAATTTATCTTTTTAGTTTTTTTTAATATTTGAAAATTAAGTGATTTTCTTTTTATAAATTATGATTCAACAACTTAAATTTTTAAATTTTAAAAGACATATAAAAGGGAAAAAGGGATGTAACCGTGCTTACTCAATAATGAGCTCCTCAACGTGTCTATTTCTAACAGAGGGCATTTGTGTAATTTTCGTACTTTTTCTTCTTTCTTCCTTTAAATACAGATGGTTAGGATGATTCCTAAATATTGATATTGTTCTAGAAATTAGATTATGACACCAAGAATTTCTTAAATTGTATCTTATAATTTTTAAAGTTGTAACTGGATTGCAGATGCTTTGTATCTAAAATATTTATGAATTGTATACATAAATCTAGTGACTTTCAAAATTGTATCAATGTTGTATCAGAAATATTTCTTAATTATATCTAGGAATTTAGTGATATTTAAAGTTGTAGCTCAGTATTTAAAAATTTAGTGATTTTTGAAGTTATAACTCAGTTGTATATGAAGTATTTCTGATTTGTATCTAGAATCAAGATATCTTTTATTATGCGCTTGCACATTCTATGTTTTAGTCGAAGAAAGATTTTGTAACTTATAACTAAAGCTGTTAATATGCGCCGGATCTGTTAGGCTAGCCTGGCTGGCCTAACTCGTGATTTAATAGGATTGAGTTTAGATTTTTGGAGTTCATTTAAGAAAAGAGCTTTTTAGTCTGACCTGAATAAGTCTACTGATTTGTGGGGCGTGGGAAATATGGATAGGGCCGGCTCGTGGGCCAAAAAAATTAATTAAAAAAATAAAAAATAAAATTGAGTATTAAAAATAATAAGAGTCCAAACTCAAAATCAATTTAAAGTTTTAAATATAAATTATATTTATAAAATATGTACTATATAAAATAGAAATTCTCTAAAATTTCTAGGAAATCATTACATAAGTCGTAGCCTATGGAATATTGTCATATTTTTTTTGTGTTTTATTATGATTATTAAAAAATTATTAGGTTAACATTTCTATTTAGCTATTTATACTTATACTTGAAATCAAACTTAATAAATATTATAAAAATAATTTTATTTGTGAATTTGATTAAAAAGTAGTAACACTAACACCATACAATAGTGGCAAAGCAAGAATTTTAAATAAGGGGGTTCAAAATATGAAGAAATAGACACACGAAATAGTCGAAGGGGGTTCAACATCTACTATATTTACCTAAAAAATTATAAATAAATCCTAAAAGATATAAAATAAATTGTAATTCATACCTTCAATATGGGAACATACATTAAACCAATGAAAATAGAAAGTCTTATAACGAATTGAAATTGGACATTAAATTGGACTCAATTGAAGATTTTTAAAAAAATGGGTTATGGCTTAAATGGTTGAGATTGAACCCAATTCAAATTATCTTGAGACCAACTCATAAAATTTTGAGCGAAGTGAACATGTTATCTATATTTGGGCTCATTTTGACACGCCTTGATTTGTTCAAAATGTTGTTAGGTGAGTTCACACATATGACTCCGAAGGAAAGTACTGATGAAGCATGTAACCACATACAATTATTCATTTCCTTGGCTGCTCCTGCAGATTTGGCAATTCTTATGTGTCCAGATATATCTGGACAAATATAAAGAGTTAACAAATTTGCAGGAGCAGACAAGGAAATGAACAATTGTATATGTTCACATGCTTCTTCGTATTTTCCTTTGGAGTCACATGTGTGAACTCTCCTAACAACATTTCATATCATTCAAGTCCAAATCACCGTGGTGTGCCGACGGTTGTTATCTTTCGCTTTCTGATAAGGGATGAAGAAGCTTGATCAGATAAAACTTTATCAAACTTACGACTGATTGATGGTGGAGCTGCGGAGGTTATAGCCGGTGGTGTGTCGGCGATTGTTATCACCATCGATCATATCTGTGAAAATGAAGTGAAAATGGGTAATGAAAATGGTGGTGAGTTTTGATTAACTTAAGAGATCAATTTATAGAACTAGAATTAGAAAAAAGATCAAAAAGATCATTAATGTATGAATAATAAATTGTGAATAAAATCTTTTTTTTAAGACTTTTTTTCAAAATGGTCAGTTGGTCATTAATTAGATTTCCCCCTAAAATTAATGGTCTTATTTTTCTATTCCTAAGCTTTTTTGGGGGCAATTAAATTTAATGGTGAGTCCATCCCAATAAGAAACATTTATTAGTCAGTATAGTGGTCAAACTAGTTTATTGAAAAAAAAATATATAAATGTATAAAGTGATATTAATTAGTATTAGTATCAAAGTGGTCAAAATTAATATTCTCTCCATTCCTATTTATATATCGTCCTTATTAAAAATAGATGGTCCGTAATATTTATCAGTTCACAAAATCAATACATAACTGACATTATTTTTTCTATTTTACCCTTGAAAGTTATTAGCCTTAAAAGTGTGCATTTGACCAACATATGCAAACTAAATGGTTACTTCATGTTCATTGGTCAATTTAATGAATCAAAATAATAATTTGTGTTCATTTATTGAAACTTGACTTCAAGAGAATACTAAATAAGGATATAATGGTAAAACTTACATAGTTTCTTAAGGGACGTGAAATCTAAAATGGTGACATATAAATAAGAATGGAGGGAGTATATTCATTAATTATATACATCATTAAATTTTGTCATTTGTATATGATATACAGTAAAACCTCATTAATTTTTTTATGTGAATTCGATCAAATAATACCTCTACAATTATTATACATAAAGTACAATGAACACATCAAAAATATTATATCATACTAAATTATGTATCATATTTATTAAATTCATATAAAAAATAATTTTTTTATAATTTTAATTTGTATTACCAGATAACTGCATTATGTACAAAAATGGAACTTAGGATATGAACAAGTTCCCAATCTCTAAGCCCAACTACTTCAAGTAACCATTTCAGCCTAACTAACTATATTAAGGATAAAAATTATGTCTATGGATAAAGTCTGCTAGTCTGGGAGTCATACTAGTTCGACAATGTATATCTTGGATGATTAGTTTGATGATCATCTCTATAGTCCTCTCCTTGTACTGAAAAATCTTGTGGTTCCTTTCTTGCCAGATGAAGTAGATTGTTGTTGCCAGTGTTAGTCCATAGACTTCTGCTTGCATTGATTTGTTTGAGGCATTAATGAAATCCATGCCAATTCTTCTTCCCATCCTAAGCTGCTCCCTGTGACTGATAGCCATGTTAATAGCTTTTACCACACCTTTTGAGTGAAGGGACAGTGAAAATATAGATGTTGATGGGTTTCAGGTTTTGCACTACAAGGGAGCATGTTGTTTCAGTAAGAATTCCCCACTTCCCTAGCCTGTCTTTGGTACAAAGTCTTCTGTGTATTGCCAAGTAAAGGAAGAAAGTCCATTTTGGACTTCCTAGGTTGTTACATGTCAACCTACACCATGGAACCTTGTTGTAATCTCTTTTTAGTCTCATATACATTTCTTTGATGCTAAACACATCCGCTTCCATGATCTTTGCCATTTGTATTCCCCTCTCATTCAGCCAATTCCATGCATGTATTATTTTCTTCACAACCCAAGAAGCTTGATTGACATGTAACTCCCATGGTTTTCTACCCCTAAGGTAGTAACTATGAACCCACACAATCCATAACTTATCTTTTTTCTTGTTCATATTCCATAATTGTTTAAGAATTGTTGCCTTGTTCCATACATACGTGTATATATATATATATAAAACATTGACTCCACCAACTATTTTTGGTTTGCATAATGTATCTCAAGCTATAAATGGTCTTTACTTTTGTTTGTGCTTTACCATTCCAGAGAAATCTTTTGCATATTACCTCTACTCTTTGTAGCACTTGCTTAGGTACGAGGAATATTTGTGCCCAGAAGGTTCGGATAGAAATTAGAACACAATTGACTAACTGTAACCTCCCTGCAAATGATAGAAATTTGACTGTCCATGTTGAAATCCTTCCTAACATCTTGTCTAGAAGGGGTTGACACTGTTATACTGAGAGCATTTTGGAGCTAATTGAACCCCAAGATATTTGAAAGCAAGTAGCCCCTTAGTGAACTCTGTATGTTGTAGTATCAACTATTGAGTTGCCTCTGACACACCCCAAAATATATACAACTCTTGTTCTGATTAAGAACGAGTCAAGATACATTAGAAAACTTTTGGAAGCATTCATGTAGTAGAGTAGTGGAAAGTATATCACCCCTGCAAAATAGCAGGAGGTCATCTGCAAAACTGAGTTGTATGATATGATGTTTGTGGCATCTAGGGTGGAATTCAAAACTTTTTTTGATCTAAGAGTTCTTAACAGTCTAATGAGGTAGTCCATGGCAAGGACAAAGAGATAAGGGGATAGGGGGTCTCCTTGCCTCACTTCTCTTTTAGCTTGAAATGGTGGATCGGGACAACTATTAATCATGACTGAGTAGGAGACTGTCTTCACACAGATAATAATTCATTCTATGAATTTATGAGGAATCTGGATACCTACCAGTACCTCTTCCAAGAAGTGTCACTCCAAAGAATCATAAGGTTTTTGCATATCAATTTTGAACATACATCTAGGAGATATTCCCTTTCTTCCATACACTTTGACCAATTCATGACTTAAGAGTACATTATCAGTCAATATTCTTCCAGGGACAAAAGCAGCTTGACTTGGATCAACAAGATACTCCATAACACTTTGGATTCTAGATGTGAGCATTTTTTTTTATATATAATCTTGTATACAGTGGTACAGCAGGAGATTGGCATATATTCTTTGATTGAGGTTGGATGATATACTTTGGGAATAAGTGTGATAGATGTTCTGTTAATAAGTGCATACATTTCACTTGTGTGGAAAATATTTAGTACTATTGTAGTTACCTCCTCACCTATAACTGGCCAAGCTTGTTCAAAGAAATAAGCACTGAAGCCATCTCCTTTTGGAGCTTTTGAGTCTCCAATATCCTTGAGTGCTTGCTTAATATCATCAGCATTGAATGGTTGTATTAGGGACAATTGTTGTTCTCTTGTGAGCACATGTCCAGCTTTAAGCACTTCTGGTTAAATTGTGTGCTTATGACTAGTGGTCTGTCCTAACATCTTCCTGTAAAACTCCATCGCTTCTTTGGTGATTTCTGATGGATCTTTTATGACCTGGCCATCCTTTTTTGTGTGCATAATAATTTGATTCTGAGCTTTCCTTCCCTTCATGCTAGCAAAGAAATGAGCAGTATTAGCATCACCTAGCTTAAGCCACTGTACTCTAGAGTTTTGTTTATATATGTTTTTTTCTATCAAACTCCATTTGACCAACTCAGCTTAAACATTTTTTCTTCCTCCAACATACTTTGAGGGATTGGAACCACCCTCACGTGACTTTGCTTATCAATAAGTTCTCTTCTAAGTTGTTTAACTCTATCTGAGACACCCATAAATTCATATTGGTTGAGTTTTTGTATCTCTCTACTTACTAGCTTCAAGTTTTTCCATACCCCTTTCATTCCTCCACCTTGTATTTGCCAGTTTGCTTGCACCTTACTCCTTAAATTTGTGTGTTTCCCAAGTATAAAACCATGAATGCCTTCTTATTTGTATCTATTTGTTCCTCCACTAGTAGGCCTAGAGGTGAATGAATTGAGAATAATGGATCCATAGCCATGACTTGCATTGGTGGCATTGTGTAAATCCAAGCTTCATTGACTATTGCTCTGTCTATCCTGCTGTAAAAATGCCCATCTGTCCCCGTAAAGTTATGCCACTTGTATGTAGTTGATACACTCAAATTACACCTCCTTATAGAAGTATAAGCGATCGTTATCAAGTAAAGAACCCAACTTGTAGGTTGGGATCGATCCCACGAGAAAAATGGTTTAGACTTTACTTTAACTAACAATTATATTCAATTAGTCAAATTATTTCCAGAAACAAGTAATAAAAGGGGGGTTGTGCTTGTGTGAAACAAATAGTAAGAACTTAATAAGTAATCAATAATCAAACTCAACTTTGGTTGTTATCAAGATAAGAGAAATAACTAGGGTATACGTGTTCCCCACAATCTCATAACGTAGTAATCCTAGTAATAACATCCTTTTCTAGTGTATTACATGCAAAGTGATAAGTTAGGTATTTGTAAATCCTTGGTCCGGCATCTAGAGAATTTCACCCCGCACCTTGGTCCGGCTACGTCTGTATAATTTACTAACCCTTACCTTTACCTCATATTAGACATCATAATCGATGTTTGACTTAGTTATTACTTCGCACCAATCGACACTAGCTTATTAGATAGTATCACACTAAATCTATGTTGATAATTTTTTTCTTGTTAATTACCTCCTTGGTCCGGCAAGTAGTAACAAGGTGAGTTCTAACGTTGGTCACCGTTAAAAAGACTTCTAAACAAAAGAATTATCAATGCATGCAAAATACTAGTCAAGAATTGCTTATTTACTGTTCATACTTTGTTAATCGCTCATGGTTCCCACAACCCTAGTTGTGGATTTAGTTACTCATATTGGCAAGAACACAATTCATAATTGTAGATGAAGAAATCATGAACTTACGTAAAGAGAATGATAAACCCAGAAATTTAACTTGAATTGCAAAGTCAAAATCTTCAAAACGAACTTGGGAAATCAATAATTGCTAGAGTTGCAAATTAATCTCCAAAGTTACAAAGTAAAACTAGAATAATAGTGTCCAACCCCCAAAAACGAGGTTTACATGTCCTATTTATAGAAAACAAATTCTAAATAAAAAAGAAAACAAATTAAGGAAAGTTTTGTTCAGGTACGCGTCTTCAATCCACGAGACCGACTTACGGACCGTCAATGGATCTACGGTTCGTAAGTCCCTTCTGTCAATCGGGACTTAGAAAATATTTCAGCTTCCAAAAATCAGCTTCTCTGAAGCAAACGACGAACCAGCAGTACGGACCGTAGATCGACCTACGGTCCGTCAATCCCCTCCGTAGCTCCATACTTAGAATCTTCAAAAATCAGGTACTAGAACCCTCGCAGTATCACTCTACGGATCAACAGGATGGTCCGTAGATTGGGTGCCGTGGTTCCACACTTAGTCAGATTTCTCTGATTTGTCCTCAATACCATGCCTGCTGATCTACGGTCATCACCTACGGACCGTGAATGGACCTACGGTCCGTAGATCACCTCCGTGAATGCCCTGTTCCTGCATTTCTTTCAGTTGTCTCTATACTTCCGCGCCTGAACACCTTTCATACAAAACATGATAAAAACACATAAAAACCAATATAAAAAAGCCCTAAACACACACAACTTGTAAGTGAAATGTATTAGAAATACCGTAAACTCACGGTATATCAACACCCTCAACTTAAATTCGTTGTTTGTCCTCAAGCGACACAGTACAACTCTAAACGACACTTGTATAGAAGCAAGCATTTCTAAACTCAAGCAATCACATGGCTCTCTACCTCCTCATTGTTCAGGTGCACATTCGTTCTCTTAGACTCGACAAGCCAATTCATGTGGATCAAATCATGACACAGACCAACCAACTGACACACAACAGACACCTTCTCACTGTCACCCAGGTACCAAATTTCCGACGATGTAACTAGTGCCCTTACTTCAAACGAAATCCCCTTTTCGCAAAAATTTAATGTCATTCATGGTACAAGAATTTATTCAACACTCACGCTCATAAGTAATTTCAAATACAGTTAGTGCTTACTGCCATAAGCTTGCCCTTATTTTCACTCCTTAGACTCTCCAAACTAGACTCTAGGATCACTATAGGACTTTATTGGCTTGTAACGTAGGCTTAGGGTCAGGTGTGGTACATTTGGGTACTGCTTAGTGACTTTCTGCCCTCCTTGTCATTACACTAGGCTTTTAACCTCTTTTTGCCCTATTTTTGTCATATTATCTCTTTACCTTCATTCCCTTAATTTTCTTCAACCATGGATGTGACTTTAGACTTTGTAGCTCATTTTTCTTTTATTTTATCGTTCCTCTAGCTTTTAACAAGTCACATCCTTTCCTTACATTTTCCCCCATTTTTTTTTTTCATACCCATTTTTCTTTCAGTTTCCTCTTTCATAGCCACCCTCAACTTATGGATTTTCCGTTAGTTGAGGTGCACAATACCCGATGTCAGGTCAGAGCCAAGATTGAAGTTACTTTTTACATTAGCCACCCTCAACTTAGGCTTTTGGCCTAAGTCAAAGTGCACATGTCCAAGGAGGGACCGGGGCCATCATAGTAGATTATGGGAAAGTGAGTCCGGGGTTTTATAAAGAAATGATTTATTTTTAGGCTCAAAGTTGGATCAAAAGGGACAGTTGTTTCATTTGGTTGAATCCTTCTAGGCAATTTGTGGATTTTTCAGAACAATGGCCTATGATCACTTTCTATCCTCTAGATTGAATTGTCTTAGCAGGACTAACCGGGAAAGTTCTAGTTTTGCACAAAACCGTTTGAACAGTCAATGATTCTCACCCACTCTTGACACATAGTTTCATTATCAGATTATCAGATTACCCAGTTCAAGTTTCAGGTTTAGTCATGACATCAAGTCGATTGTTACTATGTCATACTCAGAGCCAACACAATCAACTAATCGTAGCCTATTTCTAACATACATCCCAGACACTGACGGGTATCATTTTTCATAAGCTATCATGTTTCATTCTGTATCATGTTTCTACACATACAATCCTAAGACATACCGGTTCAACAAAAATTAAACAGTCTCTTGGGGGAAAAGAACACAGGCAAGAAAACCCAAAGAGAGGATTCATGAGTAGGGTTATTCAGACTTCACCCTGTTACTCACAATCCATTTACCCCACCCCCAACAAAATAGATGCAGTTGTCCCCAATGCATACATAAACATTAAAAGAAAATGGATTGGGTGAAGCAAACCTGTGGCGCAAAGCGCCGACGAATCATCAACAAGCAGGGGGGTCCGGTTTCCCGGAACCCGCTGGAACATCAGTGGGGGCACCCTCAGTAGTGCCCACCTCAGCAATCTTAGCACCCTCAGTAGTGCTCTCTATCAACTGCTCCGCACCATCAGTGGTGCTCACAACGTCCCTCAAAATAGGTTGAACCTCTGCAACTGGGGCAGAGCTCGATGCCTCTACAGCTCTCTCACGCACCCTCTGCTGGCGCAACTCTTCATCTGCAATCGAAGCCCTCCTAGCCTCCTTCTCCTGCCGACGCTGTCTTTTCTGAGCTTTCTCTTCCTCCGTGCGATGAGAGCGGTGCCGCTTGCCCTTGGCATGTGTCGGTGCAGGCCCCTCCTCGGCGGTTCCACTGAATAGAGCCTCTAGCACTGTATCATAAGCCAGTGCAGTGGGAGCAGCCTGAGTTTCAACTGAAGGTGCAGCAAGAAGGGCATCAACGTCAGTCCGGAGGCTGGCTAAGTCAGCCTGCAAAGCAGATAACTTTATGCCCGGAGCTGATCGCTCGAGGACTCGCAACTCAAAGGAATCAAGGCGCTTATTAACAGCCTGGACCTTCCGGTCCATCATCCCCTCCATCCTGCGCTCCATTCTAGCCTCGGACTCGGCAATCAACTTTTGCATCCACGGCTGGATGTGATGCAGCATTGTGGCCATCTGCGCCGCTAACTTCTGTACTCTGGCCATCGGGACAACCGTCGCTCCTAACTGTGGTGTGGACCGAGAAGAGCTAGGAGCAATACTAGCTGCCTGAGAAGAGAAGCCTGGGACAGTGTCGGTGTGGTCTGGGATAATGGGGTCACCGCCCTGTGCCTGCCCCACAGTATCTGCAAGATCGGAACCCAAGGGAGGTACCTCAATCTGGGGCTCTCTGCGAGGTGCTGCCACATTTGTCTCATCTCGAATAAGGCCGATGTCCAATGCCCCTGTAGGGTGGACTAACTTGTCACAATGCAAGATCTGCACTCCAGAGTCCCTGGCCAGCCATAGTATAACAACTTCTCGCTGCTCAGCATTTCTCTGAAAAGCGTCTCTCCGCACGATGTCCCAACGGTAATCAAACTCTGAAGTGTTAGGAGACCAAGAGTGGCCAGTGGTAGGCCTATAGAGAAAACGGCTAATGGTGGCGGGTGATATGTCCATCGGACACCCTCGAACCAAGGTGGAAGTGAGCGGAGCCTGAGCTAGTGGCTTTGACCACTTGGAAATGGAACCGCGGAGATTGGCCGCATAGGAAGCATAGAACTCCCATACAATCTCCTCGCTATACGTCCCTGGGTCTCAAGGCATCCAGTCACACTTGTGAAGGTTGAACAGCCGGTGAATAACTGGAACAGTATGCAAGCTCCCCGTGAGGACTCTGCGCTCCTCTGTAATTAGTCGGGCCAACTTTTGTTTGTCATTGACCATCTTAGCATCCCGATAGATCTGCCATTGACCTTCTACGCACCACATATTCAGCTCGTCGGCTATAGGAGTGGGGTCATCATTTCGTGGTGCAGGTATGGACTCTGAGCTAGTTGTCTCGTCAGACAAGGCTGCTTGGTCATTTTCTCCAGACCCTGTGGATGATTTGGCATTGGACCCTGTAGCATGGGCAAACTCGGATTGTGAAGATGTTATTGGGGGAGTTATGGAGTGGGATGATGTTATTGGGGGAGTTATGGAGTGATTTAGGGAGGTTATGGAATGTTAGAAACGGTTTTGGGAGTAATAGAGGGAAGAGGAATGGTTTAAAACATGGGGGCTTTTAAGTAAGGGGGGTCCGGGTCGGGTCAGACAACCTTAGGGTTTGGACTCACGAGACCCCGTCTACGGTCCGTGAGTCGATCTACGGTCCGTAGATCACTATTATACTTGCACAAATTTAGGGACTTACCTGGGATTTATGGATACCATTGACGGTCCGTGGATCAATGACGGACCGTCGATGAGATCCGTAGACCTCTGCACCAGACCATTTTCTGCAGATTTATTGTGTGGTGTACCTGCACATGTAGCAACCAATAGGCTATTATTTTTTTACATTTTCTTGGTACTTCTTAGACACGGACCCTATATTACTTCTAGCCAACACTAAGAACTAAAACACTGAAGCACCTACCTACATTGATACAAAGACGCAAGTAATCAAAGAAAGCTAAACTACTAAATGGAAAACAGAACCCTATCATTGGCCAGATTGTACATCTTGGGTTGCCTCCCAAGAAGCGCTTGATTTAACGTCGCGGCACGACGCAGGTGTCTTGATTACTCAGACTTCATCAAGATTGCAGGCCTCAATCACTTCTTGCACAGTTTCAGCATTTCCCAAATAGATCTTGATCTTTTGCCCGTTCACCACAAACCTTGTTCCATCCTTATTTTCAAGCTCAACTGCTCTATGCGAGAGTACTTTTGTGAGCAAAAATGGCCCGGTCCACTTGGACTTGAGTTTGCCTGGAAATAGGCGCAACCTAGAGTTGAATAGCAGCACAAGATCACCAACCACAAATTCTTGCTTTTCAATTCTTTGATCATGATACCTCTTCATCTTCTCTTTGTATAAGGCTGAACTTTCATAAGCTTTTAGGCGAAACTCGTCAAGCACATTCAAGTCATTCATCCTTTGATTAGATGCAGTGCCCCAATCCAAAATTTAATTTCTTCATTGCCCACATAGCCTTGTGCTCTAGCTCTACTGGTAAATGACAAGACTTCCCATATACAAGTTGGTAAGGAGACATACCTATGGGGGTCTTGTATGCAGTGCGATATGCCCATAGAGCATCATCAAGCTTCCTTGACCAATCTGTTCGATTAGCGTTCACAGTCTTCGCCAATATCTATTTGATTTCTCTGTTGGACACTTCGACTTGACCGCTAGTCTGTGGATGATAAGGAGTGGCTACATTGTGACAGACACCATATTTCTCAAGTAGTGTCATGAACAACTTATTACAAAAGTGAGAGCCTTCATCGCTAATAATAGCCCTCGGTGTACCAAATCTGGAGAAGATATTCTTTTTCAAGAATGCGGTGACACTTTTACCTTCGTTGTTAGAGAGCGCTACTGCTTCCACCCACTTCGATACATAATCAACCGCAACAATAATATACTTCATCCCATATGAACTCACAAATGGACCCATAAAATCAATACCCCATACATCAAACAATTTTATCACCAGTATAGGATTCATAGGGAGCTCTTGCCTCTTTGAAATCCCTCCATCTCTTTGGCAACGATCACAAGACTTGGCAAAATCATGAGCATCTTGGTGGATGGTAGGCCAATAGTATCCACACTGCAAAATCTTATGTGCAGTCCGAATACCACTATGATGCCCACCAACGGGCGATGAATGGCATGCTTCAAGTACATTCAACATCTCAACCTCAGGCACACAGCGACGAATAATCCCATCAGCATAACTACGATACAAATAAGGTTCATCCCAAAAGAATTTCTTTACATCATGCATAAACTTTTTTCTTTGGTGAAAAGACAAATCTGGTGGCACAATATCGTTTGCCAAATAATTAGCAAAGTCTGTGAACCAAGGAATCAAATCATTAGAAGCAGCCAATACCTGTTCATCTGGAAAAGCATCATTAATTTCAGCCCTATCTCCAAGCTTTAGCATAGCCTCTTTCTCTAATCTGGACAAGTGGTCGGCAACTTGATTTTTGGTTTCCTTTCTATCTTTTACCACAAAATCAAACTCTTGCAGCAACAATACCCATCTAATCAATCGTGGTTTTGCATCCTTTTTCGCCATCAAATACCTCAATGCAGAATGGTCAGTATGCACGATGACCTTAGTACCAAGCAAGTAGGATCGAAATTTTTCGAATGCAAAAACCACCGTAAAAAGTTCTTGTTCGGTCACAGTATAATTCTTCTGGGCCCCATTTAGAGCTTTGCTAGCATAGTAAATCGGGTGAATAATTTTCTCGCGCCTTTGACCCAATACTACACCAAGCGCCACTCCACTCACATCGCTTATTACCTCAAACGGTTGTCCCCAATCCGGTGAAATAATGATAGGTGATGTAACCAACTTTTCCTTCAACTCTCCAAATGCTCTAAGACAAGTATCATCAAAATAGAACTTACTTTCCTTCTCGAGCAGTTTACACAAGGGATGTGCAATTTTTGAGAAATCTTTGATGAATCTCCTATAAAAACATGCATGCCCAAGAAAACTTCTAACACCTTTTATTGAGATGGGTGGTGGAAACTTTTCTATTACCTCAACTTTAGCTCTATCAACCTCAATACCTTTCTCTGAAATCGATGACCCAACACTATACCTTCTTTTACCATGAAATGACACTTCTCCCAATTCAGCACCAAGTTGCAGTCTTCACATCTTTTAAGCACCTCGGCCAGATGTTCTAGACAATGATCAAACGAATCACCTACAACTGAAAAATCATCCATGAACACTTCAATAGTGTCCTCCACCATATCAAAAAATATCGACATCATACATCTCTGGAAGGTCGCTGGAGCATTGCACAACCCGAATGACATCCGTTTGAAAGCAAAAGTCACATATGGGCAAGTGAAGGTGGTCTTCTCTTGGTCTTCTGGAGCTATAGAAATTTGATTGTAGCCCGAATACCCATCAAGAAAAAAATACCAACCCTTGCCTGCAAGTCTATCCAACATTTGGTCCATGAATGGCATAGGAAAATGGTCTTTTTCTGTCCACACATTCAACTTCCGGTAATCCATGCAAACTCTCCATCCAGTGACAGGCCTCATTGGAACAAACTCATTTCTTTCATTTGGAACCACAGTCATACCATCTTTTTTAGGCACACACTGTACAAGACATACCCAATTACTATCTGAAATGGGATAAATAACTCCCGCATCCAGCCACTTGATGATCTCCTTTTTGACTACCTCTTGCATAGGTGGATTTAATCTTCTCTGGTGCTCAACGCTGGGCTTATGATCTGGCATGAGTTGGATTTTGTGAGAGCAGATACCGGGGGGGATCCCAATAATATCTGCAATAGTCCACCCAATCGCTCGCTTGAACCTCTTTAATACAGTCACCAAGCACTCTACTTGCCTTGCATTTAAATCTGCTGCAATGATGACCGACAAAGTATTCTCTTCGCCTAAATATACATACCTCAAGTGCGGTGGTAGAGCTTTAAGCTCCAATTTCGGTGCCTCCACAATAGATGGTCTTGTGGGTGGGGACTCACGATTCTTCATGTCTAGCTCATACTTCTTTGGTTTGGACCGGTATTCACACTTATCAAGTGCGGCTACCAACTTATCATACTCTTCAATACCATCACTACCGAAATTTATCATGACTGCTGCTAGTGCCTCAACACCTAGTCGCTCTTCAATTTGCACTTCTGACCCACTCTCCACTCTGTAAGTTATAGCAGATACTGTTTGGAGCTCACCATTCTGCTTCATGGACCTACAGATATTGAAAGTTGTTTCTTCATTGTTCAGTCTGAACGTCATATGTCCCTTTTCCATATCAACCAACGCACGCCCTGTGGCAAGAAATGGTCTCCCAAGGATGATGGGAACCTCAAAATCAACCTCACAGTCAAGAATCACAAAATCCGCCGGAAAGATGAAAGACTCTACTTTCACTCGCACATCATGGAGCACGCTTATGGGCCTCTTCACAGTCCGATCAGCCATTAGTAACCGCATTGCAGTGGGCTTTGGGTCCCCCAGACCCAACTTCTTGTAAATAGACAAAGGCATGAGGTTGATGCTAGCACCGAGATCACACAATGCCTTAGCAAAGTGTAACAACCCTATAGTACATGGGATCGTGAAAGCACCAGGGTCTTTCTTCTTCTGCACCAGAGATCTTGTAGCAATAGCAATATAATGCTGCAATCTATCATCATCTTCAAAACTCACAGACCTTTTCTTTGTCACCATATCTTTCATAAACTTTGCATACCCAGACATTTGCTCCAAGGCTTCTATCAAAGGAACATTGATAGAAGGCTGCTTCAACATGGTGATAAACCTGCGATATTTACCATTTTCAGTCTTCTTCACTAACCTCTGTGGAAAAGGTGGTGGAGGTCTAGGTATGGGAACCACTTTCTGAGAGATCTCCACCTCTTGCTCTGTTGCTTTCTTAGAATCTGGTCTACCCTCTATCACATCATCTTCTTTTCTAATATCAACTTCCACCAGACGGCCTAGGTGGATCTATGGTTTGCTTACCCCCTCGAGTAGTAACTGCCATACAATGACCATCATTCTTTGGATTCTAGATGGTGTTGCTAGGAAGAGTGTCAGGTTGACGTGGGTTCACTGTAGTAGACAACTGAGTCATCTGCTGCTCTAGATGCTTTATTGACACTGCATGGACATCAACCTTTTGACCAATACCAGATAAGTTGTTTCTCATCTCCTTCACATTCTCATCAGTCACATCAAACCTTCTCATCATCTTCTACAGCATATCTTCAATACGTGTCATATTGCCTCCAGTTTCCCTACTAGCAGCAGATTCTCGATTTTGAGGGGGAACATAAGGTCCAACCCGATCATTTCTGTTGCCATAGTTGTTCCTGTTGTAGTTGCTGTCGCGATTGAAGTTTCCATCCCGGACATAGTGACCCTCTCGGTTGTAATTTCCATAGTTCCGACCTTGGTTTCCTTGACCTTGGCGCCAATTTTCCATGTTGGATCCTTGGGCATTTGGTTGGAAACCCCCCGTCTGATCATTCACAGCATAAGCATCTTCTTCATAGTAACACTCTTCCGATGGTGGTGGAGTTCTAGTCAAATAATTCACAGCATTTACCTTTTTTGGTCCTCCGCTCACATGCTTCAATACCAACCCCAACTCGATCCTCATCTGGGCCATCTCTTCACGAATATCATCTGCAGAGTTGTTATTTGTACTATGAACGGCAAATGTGTTTCTCCCAGTATCTGACCTCCGAGTGCTCCATGCTTTATTGTTGCGAGAGATCCTCTCCAGTTTTTCAGCAATCTGTGCATATGTACAATCATCATATGAGCCTCAAAGCAATAGTGTCAAGTACTGCTTTATTGTTATCATCCTATCCTCGATAGAAATATTCCTTCAGTAACTCATCATCAATACGGTGGTTTGGGACACCTCTTACGAAAGCAGTGAATCTGTCACACGAGCTACTCACAGACTCTCCAGGTAATGCCACAAAATTGTTGACCCTATCTTTGTGATTGAGCTTCTTAGACACTGGATAGTACTTTGTTTTAAACACTTCTGCCAGTTGGTCCCATATGAATATTGAGTTATACGGAAGCTCAATGAACCATACTGCAGCAACGCCTGTCAGTGACAGAGGGAACACTCGTAATCCAATGACATTCATATCCAAGTCTGGTCTACCTACACAACTTTTGCAAACCACTCTTAGCTTGGCCAAGTGAGCATGTGGATCCTCCAATGGCGATCCTGAAAATAAGCCTCTTGCGGTAAGCATCTGCATCAAACTACTAGTCACCACAAATGTGTGCCCTGTAGGTAGAGGGGGTAGGACTATGGGTCCATCAGAGTCTTCTATATCGATGTTGCCCCGATAGTTGTCATGTTGTTGTGGGCCTGGTGGACCATGCACTCTCACTGCATCTCCCAATTGATTTTCAGCTAGACCTCGGTTTTCCCTACCAATTACTCTTGGCTGTTGTAACTCAACTGCTTTATCTAGATTTCCTCCTATAGGATTAACTGCAAGTTCTTGATTGTTCATTCTTCGCAAAGTTCTGTTCAACTCTGGATCATACGGAGTAAGTGGTTCGCCTTGGCTCTGTGTACTTGGCATACACTAGGATCGGAACCTGAGAGAGAAAAAAACAAGGAAAAAAAAAGTAAAATTAGGAAATATTTGACAAACGTTCAATAATGTAGTTAAAAATAAATCTAAAAGCCAGATTCCCCGGCAGCGGCGCCAAACTTTGATACGCTCAAATTACACCTCCTTACAGAAGTATAAGCGATCGTTATCAAGTAAAGAACCCAACTTGTAGGTTGGGATCGATCCCACGAGAAAAATGGTTTAGACTTTACTTTAACTAACAATTATATTAAATTAGTCAAATTATTTCCAGAAACAAGTAATAAAAAGGGGGTTGTGCTTGTGTGAAACAAATAGTAAGAACTTAATAAGTAATCAATAATCAAACTCAACTTTGGTTGTTATCAAGATAAGAGAAATAACTAGGGTATACGTGTTCCCCACAATCTCATAACGTAGTAATCCTAGTAATAACATCCTTTTCTAGTGTATTACATGCAAAGTGATAAGTTAGGTATCTCTAAATCCTTGGTC
>NC_064288.1:48498251-48561256 GCF_019186545.1 Solanum stenotomum
GTTGCAAATTAATCTCCAAAGTTACAAAGTAAAACTAGAATAATAGTGTCCAACCCCCAAAAATGAGGTTTACATGTCCTATTTATAGAAAACAAATTCTAAATAAAAAAGAAAACAAATTAAGGAAAGTTTTGTTCAGGTACGCGTCTTCAATCCACGAGACCGACTTACGGACCGTCAATGGATCCACGGTTCGTAAGTCCCTTCTGTCAATCGGGACTTAGAAAATATTTCAGCTTCCAAAAATCAGCTTCTCTGAAGCAAACGACGAACCAGCAGTACGGACCGTAGATCGACCTACGGTCCGTCAATCCCCTCCGTAGCTCCATACTTAGAATCTTCAAAAATCAGGTACTAGAACCCTCGCAGTATCACTCTACGGATCAACAGGATGGTCCGTAGATTGGGTGCCGTGGTTCCACACTTAGTCAGATTTCCCTGATTTGTCCTCAATACCATGCCTGCTGATCTACGGTCATCACCTACGGACCGTGAATGGACCTACGGTCCGTAGATCACCTCCGTGAATGACCTGTTTCTGCATTTGACAGGGAATCCGTCCGGAAAATTAAGGGCATTTTAGTCTTTTCCCTAGCCAATTCTTTTGGGCTTATATTGTTGTATAGGGATGATCCTTGGATCATTTTGTCCCATTTTAAAGAGAGAAAGTTAGGGTTCATGAGAGTGAAGAAGAGAAGAAGAAGAGAAGAAGGAGAAAAAGAAGAGAAGAAGAGGAGATCAACAAGTTTCCGTCGTGGAAATCGTCGGAGGTGATCCCTACCAAGGTATGTGAGTTCTTAGAGTGGGTTGATCCTTTCCCCCACACACCAAGCTCATTTTATGATTTGAGGAAAGATTGGAATTGTTGTTGAAGTTGTTAGTTGTTGTTGATGTTGTTAGTTGTGTTGTTGAAGTTGTTGTTGGTTGTGAGACATGATTTGGTTGTGTTTTGAGTTGTAATCCATGGTATGTTGAGGGATATGATGATCCTTAGTGTTTGGGGTTAGATCCTTTGAAGTAAGGATGGTTTAGAGTTGAAGAAAAGATGGGGAAAAGTCGAGTTTCTGGGCAAGGGGATTGGCGCGTCGCGCCTATCATCGCGCCCCAAGAGGGGCTCTGAAGCCCAGATCTTGGGGCGGCACGCCACTCAGAGCGCCAGCAGGCCTTCTCTGAAGTTTTTGGCCTGGCACTCCGCGCCTCTCAGAGCGCCAAGGACTCCAAGCTTTCCCATTCTTTCCATGCTTTCTCATGTATGTTCCTAGGTGTTATACCTATGTTCCCTAGTTGTTTCCAACACCCCAAAGTGTTTCTAAACATCCCGAACTCATCTATAAACATGCGATTATATGTCTTGAATCCATAATCCAATTCAAGACGAGTTAGGATCAAAGTTAAGGGAAGTAAGAGTCAAGTCAAGCAAGGTTTAAGAGTAAGTTCAAGCAAGTCTTTAAAGTTATTCAAGAGTCTTTATTGAATGTTTTAACTCCATTTAAGGCTCAAGTTTCCAGTCAAGTTCAGTTAAGAGTTTCAAGTTGAGTTCATTTCTCAAAGTTATTAGGGAACTATGTATTCCCAAGGAAGTTTTAAAGAAATGTTTTTACATTTAAACAAGGTTGGAAACTGAGATTTCCAAAAGAGCCTTCGGGCTTGTTTTTGAGTAATTATCTCATATTAGCAGGAAGAAATATGTTTTAAAAACATAAGAGCCAGTACATTTTTGGGAGTAGTATCGAGCACCGAATTGGGGGAGCGTTCAAAGAACCCACAGCCCCCATAGAACCATGTTAGCCACCATGGGTAGAAAAAGATCATACTTTTTAAATGAATCCTTTTCAGATTAGACTAGTGGATCCATTAGGCAGTTCAGGTCTTACACCTTTGGCCGGGTATAAGATGCTCTGGCAGCGTGAGGTCGATCGTTGTATCATCACTATAGCTCTCATGTGATAATTGTTGGTTAGAGAAACTCCCACAGCAGTTATTGTATTTTCATACACAGAGATTATTGTATTTTTATATACATCAGTTCATTGTATTTCTATATACATTTCAGGCTTATTGTATCTTTGTATACACACAGAGTTTATAGCATGTTTTAAACAGTCTTTCTTTATATCGCACTTATTTTAAAATTTGCCTTATATTGAAAGAAGTCAGTCAGGTTGAGTTAAGTTGAGCCAGGTAAGCTATTTCAGTTTCTCCCAAATTTTCTTCTAGCCTTTGTTGCTTAGTTTCCAGCTCGCATACTCGTACATTCCATGTACTGATGCCAGTTGGCCTGCATCTTATGACAATGCAGATATAGGTACCTCGGATCAGTATCCTGCACGTCGTTGATTCAGCTGAGCACTCCAGAGTCAGTGGTGAGCCTCCTTGCTTTCCAGAGGACTCAATTATTTTGTGTACTTAGTTTTGTTCTTTTAGGATGTTGTGGGGTCTGTCCCAACATCCATCTCAGTTTATTAGAGGCTTTATAGACAATCAGTCAGTTAGTTTTGAGTCTCTTATTTATGTTTATATGTAAATATTCTATTTTGAGACTCGAGTTGCCTTTTTGGCTAGTTTTTATTCAGTTGGTTGGTTATAACCTTTCTTTACTTTGAGTTATGCTGTTGAGTTAAGTTCCGCTGAGTTAAGAAAGTCAGGCCAAGGGTTCGCTTGGGGCCAACAATGGTCTCCGAGTGCCGGTCCCGCCCAGGGTGTAGGCTCGGGGCGTGACATGAAATCCTATTCGTTTGTGTTGTACATTCATCTGCATACAAGGGTTGTCCCAAGATACTTCCAATTTTGCTTATAACAACTGGATTTCAGAGGAATGATTGTAAGAATTTCCTCCTTGAAGTTGAAAGCTGGCACCCATGGTTTCATTATAACAGGTCCTCTCATTAAGTAATGTGGTCATGAACAAAACATCCTATCCCTCTCTCCCTCAGTCGCAAATCTCACCAGTCACCACAAAGTACCCATCTATGTGATATAGTATTACTGGTTTAGTAGACAATGAGCCCTGACATCTCTCCATAGCTTCAATAGATGGCGTTGAGCTTATTACATAAACTACCATCAAAGGTGCCCATTTCTCATCATCCTTAGCAACATCTTCAGCTAAGATTTCTACTATTTTCTCTCCTTCTACTATCACTGGAGGGATGTAAGTTAAATTCATACCTTTAGCAGCCATATGATTAGTTGCAAATAGATTTGCCCATGGTTTCTGTCGATTTTGTAGCCAGGTGCAATTTCCTCTGTGAATCACCTGAACTTTCCCCTAGTGTTACTGTTCCATTGGCTCCTTATTGTTGAACTTGTTCCCCTACTCCAGATCCACGACTTGATGACAACTCCAGTCATTGGTTGTTACTGATTGTTTTGCCCTTATCCATAAGAGTTGGAAGCAGGGAAGTCTTATCTGGTGTGTGTGGTTGTGGCGTAATGTTTTTGACAGATTGTGTTTTTTTCAACTATGGAATTCATAGCGATGCCATGGCTTATCTCTTCATCGCGATGCTTCTGTGTATCTCGGCGTAGTCTTCCTCTCCCCATTTCTAGCAAGGTGCAAGTTAGTGCACACTAACGTGCGCCTGAACTGAGAGAGAGATAGATAGATAGATAGAGAGAGAGAGAGGGGGGGAGAGAGAGAGAGAGAGAGAGAGAGAAGCAAGAATCTCCAAACAATGTAAGATCAAATACATAAAGCATTGTGTGAATACAAAAAAGATCATTCCACATGCACTCAAAAAGACTTGCAGTCATGGTAACACCAGTACTTTTGGATGCAATAAAAAAAATTAGAGATGAACTTCAACTAGATTTAAATTTTAACAAAAAACAATAGAATCATATTTCACTAAATTGTCGTAGATATATTTGTATTTTTAAAGAATTATTAATTTATAATATTAATGAGACTATAAATTTATATAGGGGTCTTTTGAAAATATATTTTCTTATTATCTTATCGAAATTAGTGATTTTTTCCATTGGCCCAAGTTGAAACCAGGAGAAAATATTATTTTAGAGAGATTATTAATTACCTAGTATGGATTTTGTGAGATTTTACTATAATGAGATACATATTACTCTATATGTTCCTATTTAGTTGTCACCATATAAGGTTTTACGCCCCTTAAGAAACTAGGTATACCGTTGTACCCTTAATAGTGTTCTTTAGAGGTCTAGTTTTCAATAAATAAAAATAAATTGATTTACTTTAATCAACTAATTTGACCAATAAACATGAATTGATTATTTAGAAAAGTGGTCTATGATAGAAAAAGCCATCATGAAACAGAAGTCTAGAGCAAAGTGCATCCAACTTGGGGGCTCTAGCACAATATTATTGACTGAGCCACATTATGAACATGGGAGCACAATATTTTCATGATGATCCTATATGTATTTGGTAAAGAAACAGAAAATAAAGTATAAGATTTAATACAATGATACATCATATAACCAATACATTATAACTTTTGTGATACACCACAAGAAAAGTATCATCATGGTATCATCCAAAGTGTATCACACTATGTATCCAAAAGGTATTGTGATATATTATGTATTCGAAAGATATCATGATACATTATGTATTCTAAACATATATATATTATGTATCCTAAACATATCATGATACATCATGTATCTTAAAGGTATCATGATATATTAGGTATTGAAAAGATATTCTAAAGATATAATGATATATCATGCATCTTAAACATATCATCATGATACATAATATTTAAAGGTATTATGATATATCGTATATCCTTAAGGTATCATGATATATCATACCTAATTTTCTATACATTATTCTTCATCTTAGCTCATATAAAAATAGGTTGCGTTGATTGCACATTCAAGTAGTGAATTTTTATAAAAAATATTATTTGGGAGATCCAAACTAATAACTTTAAAAAATAACTATAAATTTGATAAACTGATACGTATACACAATTTTAGACACCATACAATAGAATCCATTCATAGTACACTTACTTCAAATCAAAACATAAAAATCAGATTTAGTTTTTGAAATTACCTTTGAGATATATTGATATTGATATGAAATAATATAATTCTATAGCAAATCAATAACTAAATGGAGAAAATTTGTAAATAGCCACTAAAAACAACTTAATTAGGCTCTATAACTATAGTTTGCTAATTATGATTCATAGCTACATGTTAGAGGGAGGAGAGAGGTGAGCGAGAGAGGGCAGAGAGTGGAGAGAGGTGAATCGTATTTGTATATCTGTCAAATTGTATATGTATATCTGTTAGATAATTATATATATGTAACTGGTATACATATGTATTTGTATATCTGGCAAGTGAGATTGAGAGAGAAAAGGAGAGAGGCGAACGAGACTGGGAGAGGGAGGAGAGAGGCGAGTGAGAGAGAGCAGAGAGTGGAGAGAGACAAATTTCATTTGTATATCTGACATATAATTATATATGTATATATATAATTTGTATTTGTATATGTATAAGAGAAGAGAGAGGCCAGAGAAAGGAAGAGAGGAGAGAAGTACACGTAATAATAGTTAGAAAGAGGTTGCAAGTGATAATTCATTGAAACTATAGTTATGTTAGCTAATTGACTCGTATATGCTTATTTATCCACGTAAGTTCCTCTAACTAAATTCCCTAAATCAATATATTTGGTTACATTATTGTATTGAGCAGTGTCACATTCAAGAATCTATGACATGTGGATCTGAATACTCGATTGGATTAAATTAAAAAGAAATGAATAGAAGGAAGGGAAATTAAGTCAGCTAGACATTTAGGAAAAATTGCACAATATACTGAATGATACCATCATATATACTGTGATCAGTGGCGGATCCAGGATTTAGAGTTTGTGGGTGCCAAATAGACTTATCGATTAAATAAATTTTATATTTGATTAAATTATTTGTCTTTTCGATATATATCATAAATCAATCAATAAAATGTAAATAATAAGATATTACACTTTTATTGAGTATTTAATCAAATAAAAGAAAAGTCAAAGGAGTAATAATGTAATTAATTTAATTTAAGTCAATAACAATTATAAAAAAATAAAAATAAAAATTGTGCCAGTGCTTGGAGCCTTTTTTTTTTCTTAAAAAACGTCTGCATCAAATTTCTCAAAAAAATAGGTACAAATGGGATTCGAACCCGTAACATCAGCCTTCTAAAGTTGCCCTCCTACCATGGCACCACAAGACAATTTTGTTCTGTGGGTGGCACGCTTTATATTTATATAAATATTATATATATATACCTATGTATATATAGAGTTTCCGTCGAAGTTCGGGGGTGGCGTGGCACCCCCAAACCTCTGCATAGATCCGCCACTGACTGTGATGATATCATAAAGGGTTTTCTAAGTCATTCAATGGTACATGAATAATACTATCATAATATGTTCGTTTATTATCATAATATTAAAATGATATAATTGAGGAACAACTTTTGTATCACCAAATCAATCCTCATTCCTTAATAAGACACTCCTAAAATCCTTAATGATACCATAACAAACATTCATGAAAAGCTGCACAAATCTTAATATATATATATATATATATATATAATGATGGTATGAAACAAACTAAAGGTGAGTTGAGTTTTTGCTAAAAAGGGAGCACACAAGATAATTTGTTTGAACCGAAAGGACATAAAAAGAGTTAATTAATGTAATTTTCCCTTTAAAACAAGGACAAATTACTTATGTACACAACATTACTTTACCTATTCTCAATATTTCCCTACTCTTTTACTAAAATACAAAAATCCCTTATTTTCCCCCAATTCAACTTAACCGGATACTTTATTAGTTTAAGTATCCGCCCGTTATTAATTAAAGTATCTGCGCTGCTATATTATGCATCCGCCCGTTAATTTAAGTATCCGTCCGTTATTAATTAAAGTATCCGTGCCAACTACTTAATAATTTAAGTATCCGCCATTTATTAATTAAAGTATCCGCGCTGCTATATTAAGTATCTGAAAGACACTAAAAAAAGGGATTTTTGGTAATTAATGAAAGAATAGGGATAGGAAGTAATTTCTTTCTTATACTATGTGATTTGCCTAATTTTTACTTAAAACAATCATGAGTTGAGCCCAATTCAATCCCTCTTTTCAACCTGTTTCTTTAAAGTTTAAACCTACGTCTATTGTCCATCGCTTTTCTCTAGAGAGCTAGGTTTCCGTCGCGTCAGCCTTTTCTCAGTGTGCGGAGCCCGTGTCCACGTTTCCGAAGGCATCCCTCTCTTTCAAGAGGATTCGCAGCATGTCAAGCCGTTATATTGACATAATACATAAATATGTTTTTAATTTGATTTTATTTTATATTTATGTCATTTAATTTTAAATGTGTACAAATAGACACTTAAACTTGTATAAAGTTGAACAAGTAGACTCATGAGTCCTACTTGACATAATACACGTAGGATGCTACATAAGACTCAAATTTCCATGTAGGATGCTACGTAAGACGTGTATGTCTATTTGTTCAACTTTATATAATTAAGTGTTTACTTGTGCACACCCAAAGTTGGAGAGCATAAATATGAACTGCGACCAAATTAAAGGATATGTTCATGTATTATGCCAGTTAAATTTCTAGTAAAGGAACCAAGAAGGTTGGGCGGTGAGTTTGTGGTTGTAACCCCATATTGTAACTCAGTTGTTTAAAATACAAGGAATATTAAAGAGAAAAAAAAATTAGTTTTTGCCATTTTCATATTTGTAATTTTTGGAGTTGTTTCTAAATACTACTATCAGATTATTAAGAATACAATAGCTTTTGACCTGATAATTTGCCTGTATCCGTAAAGATGTTTTAAAAGAATTTAAAGTTTGGAAGGATTTTTTTTTTTTTTTGTCAGGTGTTATTTAGATTAAGGGGGTTAAATTGGGCTGGTCATGACCAAATTCGCTTTTTAGTCCAATTTAATTCAATCGAATCAGCCCAAAGCAAATTTGGATGGGTCATGATTCAATATGATTTTAAATTTAGTCCATTTTATATTTTTCAATTTCAGTCTAATCCACTCATTTGATACCCCTAAATCCTAATTATAAAAGTGATTTTGACATATTACAAAGTCTTCACATATATTTTGAACTTCATATCCAGTCAAACTACATCACATAATATTAAAACAGAGAGATTGTATAACTTAGAGAACTAAATAGGACCCTGCATTTTTCAATAATGGCTGAAACAATTTTTACTTTCACTACCAGCCTGTACAAACACGCTTCACTTTGTGTTTGTTTTGAGGATTTTATCAATAATATTTTTTAAAAAATTTTGATTGAATTTGGATAACACCCTGTAATATTACCCTTTTATAATATTCATATATATTCAATTTAATTTAATATAATATGTCATATCATATAATATGTGGTCATAATATTAATAATGATATTGAGACTTGAGTGAGTGTCGGCACCACAAAAATGCATGAGAATAAGACACATATATTCCTTTGATGTGAATATACTAATGTATTATAATTTCTAAACAAAAATTAATATTTTCCTTTCACTCAAAACATTTTTTTAGATCTTCAACTTGCAAATTTGGTGATACTATATCATGTTAATATATATATACATACTAAGAGTTTATGTTTCATTTATCTTCAATAATAAAAAAAATGATCTATAAAATAATATTTTTAAAACCACAAAAAATAAATGCTCTTAACGCTTGAGGCTTACGCTTTTACGTTTGAAACTTACCCCTACAATTGTAATCTACCTCTTTTATTTGTGGATCAAAGTATTTCCCCTACAATTATAATCTACCTCTTTTATTTGCGGACCAGAATATTTTTGACAGGTTCGCTTGAAAAGGCCTTTTCAAAAAACTACTAATCAATACATAAAATAAAATCACTCATCCAATTAATGCAATGATATTAATCTCATTTTGATTAATTATACACCCTCCTTTTTTTTCTTAATCAAATCAAAAGTCATGTTGACAATTATCTACTTTGTTGTTTGTTTTAACTTTTTCACCAATGGATAGAAAAGAAAAGGAAAACTTGGAAAGGGGAAGTACATAGACTAGAAAAGAAGGTGTAAATGAGGCAAATGAAGACAAACATAAAAGTGGAAATTGTCTGTTAATTTTGTCTTCAGTTGATGCAGAAGATAAATATTTTTTGGAGTATCTCTAGAAGTTCGAATTTGTCAAACTTTAGACATTTGTTAATGGAGATAAATATTTATTTTTGTTTTTGAAAATATAACTCATTGTGTTGAATGGAGACTTTTAATAATTTCAAGAATGGAATAATAATATTTTTTACTCCTAAATTTTTTAATACTCTTCATTAATATGCATAGTTATTACCGCTAAAAATTATTTTTATTATAGTGGCTTAATTTATATAGCAGCAAACTGGAAAAATGATACATGAAGGAGAAAGGAAAAAGAATAATAGAAAAGGATCATATAAATTTAGGGGTGTTCGTGGTTCGGTTTGGATCGATTATTGATTAAAAGCAAAACCAAATCAATCTAGTCGGTTTTTTAAATTTCTAGAACCAAACCCAGCCAAACGAAAAAAATAACTGTCTGTTTGATTCAGTTTTTTTGGTTTGAAAGTAATAAATTTTTTGAGGACATAAATATATCGATAGACATAAACTAGTACATGAACAATCTACATGAAAGCTACTATCGGTTCAATTAAGCAATACTAGAGTTATTATTTCACGAACAAAGTGATTCAATTAAGAGAAAGTGTGATTATCTTATGTGAGGTAGGGTAGGTAAAGATAAAGTAATTGATTTTGATGGACTTGGACTTAGGATTGTAATTATCGTTAGGCAAAAATTTAAGTGTTGGGCTTGAGAAAATGATAAAGTTAAAGACATAAGTAAATCAAAATTTAACAAAACATTTATATTTTATTTATGAAAAATATATAAATAATTATAAAATTTATATATCTAATTTATCGGCTCGATTTGGTTATTTTTGTGGTTGTTTTTTAGTAAAACCAAAACCAAACCAAATAGTATCGATTTGGTTCGGATTGCGATTCGATTTGATTTTTTTAATATACTCGTGTACTATTAGTAATAATTTAAATACGCCCATAATTATATATTTTTTATTCAAGTTTCATTATATTTTGAGTCTAGATGTATTCTTATTATTACAATTTGACACAAATTTGTCCTTAATTTCGATGAAGGAATACTTGTCAAACTGAGAATTAAATAACTCATTTCTATTTTTAAATACTTGATTTCTTTACAACCCGTTTAACCCGATCCGGCTCATGTTTTTCCATTTCACAACTATAGTTATGATATTGGAATGAATTATTTAATTCTAAGCTTGATATGTGCCAAAGCATAATGAGAGAAGGATATATTTAAACTAAAAATGTTTTTTTCTAAAAAATTACCAATAATAATATGACTAGGGCAAGTAGTAACCAATTTTTTTTTTTACTATTAAAACACAGAATTCAATTAGAAAGATTTAAATAACAAAAAAATGTAGACTGGACCCAAATGCCATAATGTCAAAGGATAGAGTTGGAGAGTAAGCAATTGAAATTTGAAATTTGAAGGAAATTTGTTGGCACTTAGCTTTAGGTCTATCTAACATATTCCATCAGCTATTCATTTTTTTATCTTTTTTTTGAGCTTGAAAGGATGAATTTTCAATCAGTATGGTATAACAAATATTTTCCATGTGTATGAAAAAGAAAAGGAAAAAGTATCTTATTAGATATACATTCATACCATATATATATTAATTCTACTTATACTTTTAAATAATTATGTATTTTGCCACTAATTAAGAGTTTTCTATCATATATTGAGGAAAATACACCTAGATACATATATTTTTGTTGCTAGATACACTAAACTAGAGAGAGACGAGTAAGATAATCATGTATGCTAGATACATATGAATCACATTCGATACAAACTAGATACATGTATATATATGTATGTATTTGAAATAGATACATAGGAGAATGGCGAGCGAGATTTATCTATGTATTTCAGATACATGTGAATCCACTTAAATACAGTGTATAAACAAATTACAACCAATTTTGACCTCATATATCCCGAGAGACATAAATTTGGATGTATCTAGACGCACCAAAATCTGATAAGATTCATAATATTGCAAACAAAAATGTATCTAAGTAATTAGCTTCTAAACTAGTGAAATTTCTTTAAGTTTTTCAAAAAAAAAAAATATCATGCTAAAAATAATGAAAAAATACAGTAGTAATAAAAAATAATATACAATAACAAAGGCAAAATGTAATAAAGTTAACATAAAAATTTGAAAAATTAAACAGTAAAAAAGTAATAATATAAATAAAGAGAAAATAAGATAACATTCAACAACTTACTAACATTTTAATTTAATATAATCCTACACGAAATATTGATACTTAACATGTCATATACTTTATTATTGAGATGTCCAACATGTATGCATATGCAACATGTAAGAATTGTACATGCATCATGCATGATGATTATTAGAATAATTATTTGTTGAAAATTGATTACGACGATCAATAAGGATTAGTAATATTAAAATATAATGCAAAAGACGACAGACATGCTCATTCTCAAAGAATGCTAGATCCGCATTAATAGGCACACATATTCCTATGTCAATTATTTTATTTATATAAAACACTAATTATAATATTTACATCTAATTAACATATAAAATCATATGTATATATTACATAATATTAATTAAAAATTAGTGTAATGGAAAATAAGACAAAACTTGTTTTGGGTGGGTTGACTTCACTGGATGGTGTGCCGCAGTGAATATTTTCAGAACAATATCACTACTTTTACCAATAACATATACATATTTATTCATGGAATTAAATACGGATTAGCCCCTAATTACTTTTATTTTTTGCAACACATAATCACCTTAAACTTACCTTACAAATCTACAAATAAATTTTTTATAGTTATAGAATTAATTAATTAATTATGTGAAACCCTTTTTATATATCCAAATGATCAGTTAATAATTAATTAGTTAGATATCTAAAAGTGAATCTAAAAAAAAGAAACGATTAATTAGTATTACTTAATCAGGGTACACATAAATTAAATGTTTAAAGAATTTCAACTCACAATCGATTTTTTTTTTTTCCATTTATTATGCAACTACATATTCAATACTTGAAATGAAGTATATTAATAGTAGTTGATAAACCAAACTTTCAATTTCATCCACCAATAATATTAGAAATCAAAAACAAATAAATGAAGTAGTTGATCATACTTGATATTTCTTTTGTGTCACCACGAGTCATATATGGATAACATTTGCATTTAATCATTATAATGTTTTTTTTAGTTAAAAGGATCATTAATTAATTAGGGCCAACCATTTTATCATCACTAGACTCAAGAAGCCCGTGATATATAATTATATATAATGAACACCCAATAACATATATGTAATATAGTTGTTAAAGAAGAACAACAATATGAAAATTAAACATGTAAACTAATACTTTATGCCTTTTTTTTTCTTTCTTTCAAAGCTTCAATCACAGCTCCAAAATACCATGCCAGCACACGTGAGGAGAATTCAAAAGCTGTCCATCATTAAGTTCTTTTTGCTTTTCCACTACTCGAAACAAAAGTTTATTTATCGCGAATCAGTGAGAAATTTGTACAATATATAAAATATGATTTTTTTCACTCATTTTTCATATAATCAGCTCATTAAGAAAATGTCTGGTAGAAAATATACTCTATCATTGAAACACTAAGAAGCTTCCTAAATTTTTCGTATGATTTTTTTTTTTGATTTCTCATTTAGTGTCTGGTATCCACATTAGAGTTCGACTATTCTGAATTCACACCGGATAGGGGCCCATTTAGAGATAGCGCTCCCTACTAAGAATTTTTTCATGCTCAGAGCTTAACTCGAAAAATCTGGTTAAGAGAGGAGGAACTCCATCCATTGCACCACATCTATTGATGTTCGTTTGAAAATGTTTTTTTTTTCCTTTTACAATAATTTAATTAAAATATCTGTAAAAAAATCGGTGGACATTTTTCAGTGGAGAAATAGTAAATTTTTAGTAGCGTTGGTTGTTAAGCACAAATTATGCATAATAAAATTTCAAAAGGATTCCGAAAATTTGACGACTACGCTGAAAATTGGATTTGGATCAGAATTTGTTTCAATTTCATTTTTTTAAAAGTACGAAATATAAGCTTTTGGTATTGAAATAAAATTACAAGAAAATAAAAATAAACTTCTGAAACAATTTATATTTCTTATTAAAATATTGATTAGTTTTATATCTTTAATTACTGAGTTTTTTTTTTTTGTTTCCCAATCGGTGTTCGGGGCCCACATTGGAGCTCCGACTAAATTCGGATCGCGCACTGCAGGCCCATTCGGAGGTGGCGATCCCAACAAGATTTTCTCCATACCCAGGGCTCGAATCCGAAACCTCTAGTTAAGGGTGAAACACTCTCACCAGTGCGCCACAACCCATGTTGGTTAATTACTGAGTTCACATATGTTTTCATTCAACTATATTATTACTGCATAGCTGGCTAATTTTATGTTATTTTTTAACAATTGACTAATCCCATAATAAATCTTTAATTTTTGAGATTCAACTTAATCAAACCTAATATTGCATAATGCCTATATTAGGTATTTGCTGAGTCATTCCATAATTTCCAACTAATTAAACCACGTAGCCAACTACGACACTGATTTTATTCCTTCATACTCAAAACCCCAAATTATGTATATTTAGCTGTGTTTTCAAGAATTAAGTCATGTATATATTTATTAAATAACTAATTATATACTCATTTTGTCTCATATTAGTTGATCACCTTATTAAATAAAAAAAACATAAATTGATTTTTTCCCATATTACCCTTGCAGTTAATTTTTTTTTTGAAAGTGTTCACACTTATTTGTAAAATTGCAAAGAAGTTATTAAAGAGTGAATTGGTAAAACTATTTTTTTAATATGCGTATTTTAAAAAAAGTGATCAACTCATATGAAACGGAGGGAGTAATAATATAATTAAGTAATTGGTCCGAAGATTAGGGGTAGGGACAAAGCCCGTGATTCCCGACGCAAAGGAAGCTGCAAACATGCAAAAACAAATTCATCCTTTTCCTTTCTTTATTTATGTGTTATAGAGATCAACATCACATACAGCAAGACATAGTACACTTGTGTGTCAGCACTATAAGATAATAACTATATATATTCATATTCGATATTTATACGAAACACATTAGTATACCAATAATTAAGTGATAGCTATATTTCTTTTTGGTAGAAAAGATACTTATATTAATAAAAATAAGTATGTTTATTTACAATAGAAGAGCAAAGCAACATGAATTAGACTTGGTGATGACAATAGTAAGTACTTAGCTTCTTTTCAATTATAAAGCACAAATTAATGTTTAAAATCAGTTAAAGGATGAAGCAGGAATTTGGCAAAAGGGATCAGGCTATTATAGCCAACATATTTGTTAATTACTACAAGACTCTTCTAGGTACAAAAGCCACCTATAGAGAGTTAAAGCTTTAGCCTAGCCTCTTACAGAATGGTCCAGTTTTGTCCATGAGTCAGCAAATGGAATTGTTAACACCATTTACTAAGGAAGACGTTAAGACTCCCATTTTTCAGATTTATTGCAATAGTCAAGATGGCAAAGGAAGTGGACTTTTTAAGTCTGCTTGGGGAATTGTGGGTGGTGATATCACAACTGTTGTCCTAGAATTTTTTCGGAATGACAAACTGTTGAATTCCACTAATATTGCTTTGATTCCAAATGTAGTGGCACCAGAAAATATAATGCTAGCCAATATAGGCCCATTTCATGTTGTAATGTGCTTTACAAATGTATATCTAAAATGATTTGCTTTAGACTAAAGAATGTCATTAACACAATAGTATGGATTTCCATGAAGGTTTATCAATATAGTTATGACATGTGTAACTTCACCCTCTTTCACAATTAAAATTAATAAAGAGGGGCATGGTTTTTTTTGCTGGAAGAAGGGGACTTAGACAAGACGACCCCATGTCTCCTCTATTGTTTGTGCTTGTAATTGAGTACCTCTGTGTAATCTTCCAGACTTCACTTATCATTCCATGTGCAAGAAGCTGAAGCTATCCTAATTTGATTTTGCTGATGATCTAATGATTTTCTGTAAAGCTAATGCTACTTTTGTCCGCAGAGTAATGGAGGCACTAGTACACTTCAGTGGTGTTACAGGGTTGGTTGCAAATATGGAGAAATCTAGTATCTTTATGCAGGGCCGATTCAATAACATTGGGGGCCTAAAGCGAAACTTAAGAGAGGGTCCTAATATTTTATTTTTTTCATCATATATACTTTAATTTAAAATTACTTTTCTAGCTATTTTAAATGCGAAATCATCAAGTACTGTTTTATAATCAATTTATTTTAATAATTCCTTTACAAATGATAATATAGCTAATTCATTTGATCTCTCTTAAGACATTGTTGATCTTAAAGAAGATTTAATCAATTTTAATTTCAAAAAAACTTCTTTCGGCTGAGGCGGTTACAGAAACTGTTAACATTATTCTATAAGCAATATGTGTATTTGGAAAGAATCAAGTCTTTTTATTTCCATTAGATCATTATCTTCTACTTGTATTATTTCCCTTAACACTTTTAGTTCAAAAAATAAATCTAAACCATCAATATCAGAATAACTATTATGTGTTAAAGAAAGTTCAAGGTTAAGACAATATCTTTTAAATTCTCATCATCTAGTGATCTCAATATTTTACCACTAAATAAGAAATTAAAAATATTTTCATATGTTTTTCAATTGGTTCAAATCTATTTTGAAGTGAAAAAATAGTTTGATCTACTCTATATATATAAAGCAATCAACTCTAAAAGATTCTTCAAGGGACTTTGTGATTTCGCTATCCATATTTTCATCAAATTGTTTCATATGAAATTCAGGTTTATTTTCATCTCATATGCAATATCCTTAGTAGAAATCATAACACTCATCATATAATTTTTTTTTAAAAATAACATATATAAGTAATTATTTTTAAAAAATGCCCCCCCCCTCCCCCCAAAATATATGGGGACCCAAGCGATGACTTTAGTGGCCTAGGGGTTAAGACGGCCCTGTCTTTATAGCAAGTGTGGATGAACTAATCAAAGATCAATTGCTATCTCTTAGTGGCTTCACTTAAGGTATATTTCCCATCAAGTACCTTGGTTTGCCCCTCTCAGCTAAAAAATGGAACAAATTAGAATGTCCACAACTAGTCGACAAGATTACTAGTAGGATCAACAATGTGTATTTAAAGCAACTGTCATATGCTGGAAGATTACAAGTGATACTATTTGTTTTGTTTTCTATTCATAGCTTCTCGAGATCTGTTTTCATCTTGCCCCAGAGCATACTGAAGGCAGTGGATAAGAAGTGCTGGGAGTACCTCTGGGTAGTACAGAAGAAAGAGAAAGGTGACACTAGTGGCATGGGACAAGGTCTGTTGCCCAAAGAACTTTGGGGGGCTTAATATTAAGAGTTGCAGGAACTGGAATGTTGCTTCAGTTGGAATATACTATGGCAATTATCAGAGTAGAAGGATTTGTTATGGGCAAAATGGGTTCATGGTGTATATATGAAGACATATACAAATATTTGGACTTGTTATTAATCTGTGTATATAAAAATCAGAATTACTGATTTCAATAAACTTTGCAAAAACACGAAGTAACCAAAGTTTAATAAACCAGTAAGAATAGATGAACAAAAATTAATTGACAAAACTAAAATATGTAATAAACGTACCACAATCTGGAAAAAACAGAATCAGAAAAAGATCAAGCCCACTGATTGCACAGTGTCCCCTTAAGGAAATTATTCCCCTCTAGTATCCGAGGTTTGATTTGGAATATGTCCTCCCAGGATAGAATGATCTCAATCACCAGTGTATTGATACCCAAAACGCTGGTGTCAGCGAATCACTCAATAGCAGTAAAGTACACGAAGAAATTTTGTGCAGAAGAAGAAGAAGAAATCAGAAAAACTCGTAAGGAATAAATCTGAAGAAGGCAAGAGGAACTGGTTCCGAAAGGTTGCAATCCTTTCAGAATCCACACGACCATTCTTGAAAGTTTGCAACATTTCAAATAGTCATGGCTGTTTCTGAAAGTTGCAACCTTTTAGAACAGTCACTGCGGGAAATTTAAATAAAACGGGAAAGATTTAAATAAAACGGGTCGCGCATGGATCCGAGTCAGGTCGGGTTAATTAACTAATTAATTGAATCGGTTAATTAACTAATTAAAACGTTGGCCATTTAATTTAATTAATTAAATAATTAATTAACTAAAATAATTAAAACAAACTTTGTCCAAAAAATAATCTCTCGATCGATCATTTTTCCAAATCCAAATCCAAATCCAAATCCAAAGCCGAGCCGAGCCGAGCGAGCGACGACGACGACGGCACGAGGGGGGTCCCTCTTTCCAACCCTTTTAACAATTAATAGGAGTGTTTCTATATTTAAACTCTCTTATTTTTCTTTCCACCACCGATGAGGGACAAATGTCTTTTCAATAAAGCATAAGAGGACTTTTCAAGTTCTCAACTTTTCAAGTTCCCAACTTTTTCCAAGTTCCTCTTTCATCTTCCCTCAATTTCCCATTAACTCTTGCTACATACCCAACAGGACTCACCAAAAATCGCAAGATAGCAGTTGGTATTGGAAAAATACTAATACTTTAAAGGAGATGATGAGGGGCCGATACACACAAGGGAGATACCAGTTTACTCATAACGACCAATATTCTATTATAGGAAGCTATAATGTTATGTTGGGACATCAAAACACACTAAATATGCAGAACTCATCTAGACTACACTTTCACAGCCAAAACATCGATTTATTGTGTGGTTGGTTGTACAAGGAAGACTACTTACAAAAGAAAGATTAAGGCATCTCACTATTTCAGTGGAAGATACTACATATTGTCTTTGTCTAAGTCAATCTCTAGAGACTCAGTTGCACATCTTTGCAGAATCCTCTTGGATAGAGACATTGAGAGATAGCATCCAACAGTGGGTACGACTAACCATACCTAAGGGTTAGGTTCAGAAAATTCTGGAAGGCATAAAGAGGAAGAACTGGAAGCAGTTTTAGAAGGAAGTGATCACATTTATTTGGGGAGTGGTGATATATCATACCTGGAAAACAAGGAACTGGAAATTTTTTAGAGGATCATTGGTGAATACTGATAAAGTGTTGGTACAAATTAAGAAAAAAGTTATAGAAATGTTAGACTTAAATGATCTAGGAAAGTTAGCAACAGTCAAATGTTGATAACCAAGTTACTTAGTGCCTAATTGTTTTTCTTGTTTAGTTGGTAACCTAATCATCTTAGTACTCTTCCTAGAAGGTGGCTGAGATGATAGGGGACCTAGGGTGAAATTTTCTTTGTTGGTTAATGGTAATTTAGAGTTTTACCTAAACATAAGTATGCATTAATTGTAGTAAAACACAAGATTGATAGAGTAATTTAGGAGTATTTGAGGCTTTTCTCATTGAATCTAAAAGGCAATATGTATTTATATGAGTTCAGAATGTTGAACTATGACCTAAGTGGACTAGACTTCTACTTGTACAATGAACATAGGGTTCTATAATGTGTATGACTATTACATTAGATTGAACACCAACTCAACAACAGTTATTCCATTCGTGTGCTACTATCCCTTACACATTTCTGATCTATTTCAACTTCTTCGACACTTTCCTCAAGCTAGTGAAAGGTGCAATAACCACTCCTAGCTTGCTTCAAAATCCTACAAACATCTACTTAGTTAGTGCTTTTGTATGGATGTCAGCTATAGCTGATCCTTCGACCTAACAAACCGTGTGACAAGTTGTCGACTAACAACTGTTTCCCAACAAATCCCTACATATTAACAAATCTCTACATTTATACTATTTACTTGGGGGATAATATGTAAATAATAATTATTAAATAAATCTCTACAAATTAACAAATAAGTCCCTTTTCTAGAATCCTAGATTATTCCAAGGACTCTCTATGTAAATCTATTATATTCTAGAATCTACTATGAAAAATCCCCACATTTTTCTAGAATATTACACTAAGACTAAGTCATCTTTCCTATGTAAGCTTCCACATAGATAATTTTAACCACGTAGCGCCTATCTAGCGTGATGATGTGTCGGATCATCACACAAAGATCTCTAATATCATTAAAGTATATGATTATTGAGAGGAAGGCCGAAATGATGGAGATATAATTTGGTTAAACATAACGTTATATTAAATAAGTTTGTCAAGTGGAAGGACAATGAAGTCGCTCAAGAATTAAAATAAGATCAAATGGGACAAATTTAAGAAAGGAAAGTTTCCTTCTTTCCAATGTGAAAGAGCAACAAAATTTAGAAAATCTTCTAAATTTATATTGGAATCTTTTGGTATTGATGGTATAAAATATTTGGATAATTTCAATATTTCAATCTTCATCCCAAGACTCATTTGAAATTAAAATGTATTTTTGACTTATCGAGACGCAGTCAATAAATAAAAAGACTATTTTATGTGTTTTTTTGGTAAACAATAGGTATGTTTTCAACGACGTTGAAGGGCTTGAAGCAGTCCACAAAATATTTTTGGGAAAGGAAAATCCTTTTGGTAAGAATTTGGTCAGAATGGTATTTTATCTATGTTATTTTACTTTTTAAAATATTTTTATTCTTTTAACTTTAATATCTTTTAATTAAAAAATGGAAAAAAAGATCAGTTTATTTTAAAATAAAAAAAAATATTATAATTTTTTTAAATTTCTGGCCAAATTTTCTGGCCATTTAGCATTACCCAATATTTTTTTGGAAATAATAGCCATGTAGTACCATCTTATTTTATACTCTCTGTTCTCCCGGTTCACTTTAACTTGTTCATTATTTTTCAAAAAATAAAATTTTCATTTTTATGAGTTTTACTTATCACTTTTAAAATATCAAAAATAATAATTATTATATTTTCCATATTTTGTGATCTTAGCATTAATTACTTATTATCAAATTATTTTTTAAAATTTAATACTAAATATTAATTAATACGGATAGTGTGATAAAATAGTCATATCAATTATTGTTTTCATAATGAATGTGCTAAATCAAAATGTAACATATAAAAGTAAACGGTGAGAGTATGATAAAAAAATAATGTTTTAACGGATACAAAGTTTAATGTGTTAAGTTGACATATATATTATATTAGTTGTAGTGTGAAAAAGAATGAAAATTATTGAAAAGTTAATTTGATAAAAATACATCAAATTAACATTTTTAACATCCAGTGATGATGAACTGGCCATATTTTGTTTTATTTTTTTTGTTTTTAATGCAGGAAAAATAAGGTAAGGAAATCTAATGGAAAAAAAAAACAAAAGAAATCAACATATTTTTGTTTTATTTTATTTTATGTATTAGACCAATTTCAATCTTAAAAAAGCACTCCAGTAATGAACTTTCCATATTCTTTCTTCTTCTTGAAATGTAGGGAAATAAGGTAAGGAAATCTAATGAAAAAAACAAAAGAAATCAGCATATTTATTATTTTTAACTCTCTTCGTTCCTTTTTAGTTGTCATAGGCTTCTTTTTGAGACTCAAACGATATGAATTTTGATTAATTAACATTTTAAGATGCATTATTTCATCATATTGATATGAAAACAGTTACAATTTATAGTACTTTCCATATTATTTTTATCTAAAATTTTATTTTAAAATATCGAATGAAGGTAATCTAATTTAGCTTTGAAAAATAATCAATTTAACTCTCGAAAAACGTAACATGACAACTAATAGTAACATAAATAGTATGTATTTTGACCAATTTCAATCTTAAAAAAGCTCTCAAGTAATGAACTTGCCATATATTATTTTTCTTGAAATGCAGGAAAATATTAAGGCAAGGAAATCTAATGGGAAAAAAAACAAAAGAAAGCAATCTTATTTTTTCCGTTTGATTGATCAAGTAAATGAAACTTAATGGAATTTATAATTGTCTCAATCTTATTTTTTTCGTTTTTCTTTTTATTATCTAAATACAGGAGCTAAGACCATTCCTGCCGAAACCCTCCCCATTCTTTGGATTTTATCAATCAAATGAAATAAAAAAAAGATTTATCTTTTTTCCTAAGATGATCAAAAGTTAATTTTAACTATCAATTTTTTTTTTGGAATAATGATGTTGAGAGGGGAACTTTCGAAATTTATTCAAAATTTTGAAAGAGAAATATATATATATATATATATTAAAGTTATTAATGTATTGATGTCAAATGAGTATTTCATGATGTCTCAAAACACAATAATGTCTCATAATTAAAATTAGGATAAATGGAGTATTAATATATATATATATCTTGTATTTATGAAAAAAGAAACCCTTTCTTCCTTTTATTTTTTAAAATGAACAACTAAATGAGCATTTTTCGTGACAAGCTGCTTTTGTATTGATGCCTTACAACGTAGAGCTGGCCTCACATGATGTAATGTCTTTTTCTTCCTTCACGCAATTATTTTCAAGCTTTAATTAGGCCTAATACATATTCCATTTAGACATTCAAATAAAATCATATTTTTAATTGAGCACTTCATCAATTTCTAATAAAGTGTTTTAGTTAGATATTTTTGATTCACATGTTTTGAATTTTTTTGTGTGTTAATTCTCATTTCTCTGTAGGTAATTAAATAGTTAATCATGTAAAATATGTCACTTTCTTTAATCTTACACATTCGACTCAATAAGCCGTACAATCTTAAACATTTTCTACTTGAGATTAATATGTATAATTAACGGAGATTACATGTTTAATGTGACTAACTTAGCTATATGATAAATAAATGAAAACACGCACAATTTTTTTTCTTTTACAAAATTAAATCGAAAATATCTGATTAGAACACTTTATAATTAGGAGCTGAGATGTTCATTTGGAACATGACTTAGTTTGAACATGTAAATGGAATATCCTGAAAAGTATATTAAGCCATTTAATTGTTGTATTATATCATGTGCATCATCCATTGCATCCTGCATGTATGCATGGATACATATTAATAAATTAATTACAGAGTTAGATAAATAATTGCTAAGAGAGAGAGAGAGAGTCTTCCTTCCTATTTTGACAAGTCTCTAGGGTTTGATTTTCCCATTTGTTCTAAGTAGAACTGTTACTTTCATTTTTCTTTTCCTTTTCCAACCTCAATCTATGGAATTTTCCCCTTCTTAAGGTTAGTTTAGATCTATGTTGTTTGTAAGAAACCCTAATTCATCACTAGATATGCTAAAATAAAAAGATAAACTTTTAAGAAAAATGTTGGAGGATAGTGGTGAGACTGGTTGCAATTCAAAGACAAGTTCTAATTTTGGGAAAAATGAGGATGAAGTACTTGAGGAGAACGCTTCGAGCAAGTTTAAGGATGGAGGAAGCTCAAGTGAGAGTACACTTGAAGAGAGCGAAAAGATCAAGCCATGTGTGAGACCTTATGTTCGATCCAAGATGGCTAGACTCCGATGGACTCCTGAACTCCATCTTCGTTTTGTTCATGCTGTGGAAAGACTTGGTGGACAAGATCGTAAGTATTAACCTTTGGTTTTGAATTCTGTCTAATAGTTTAAGCTTTTAGATGAGATGACTACACAGTTCGTTCAATGGTGATTTGTCTTATCTCGTTTGCTTCTTTTTGGTGTAGGAGCAACACCAAAGCTAGTTCTTCAAATGATGAACATCAAAGGACTTAGCATTGCTCATGTCAAGAGTCATTTGCAGGTAGATTAGAATTTCTACTATACAAAATCAATCACTTAACCAAAAAAATTAAAGCTTAACATATATAATTGCTTGCCCTTTTCTAATTTCTCTTTTGGATTTGTTTCTCATAGATGTTTAGAAGTAAGAAGATTGATGACCAAAGTCAAGGTATATATGTTATTATTATTATACATCTTTTTGTTAATTTCAAAATTTAGGGTTGTTTTAGTAAATCTTAATGATTCCAACTTCTTTCCCAAAGGGATTGGACATCATCACAAGCTTTTTATGGAAGGTGGAGATCCAAATATATTCAACATGATCCAATTCCCTAGGTTCCCTGCTTACCATCAGAGGCTCAATTCAACTTTTAGGTATGTAATGCATATGATTCACATCTTTCTTGCTTTCCTTTCTCTTTAATTCCCTCATCTACTCACTCATCTCTCAGAAGCAGATCTAAAATTTAAACTTAATTAGTTCAATCTTCACAATCTTTGACACTAAACTCACTATACTTTTGAAATTATGGATTAAAATATTAATATTTGTAGATTTTTTTACACTACATCGTGTCGATCAATTATTAAAAATAATTTTTTTTCACTTTTTCTAGGTATGGAGATGCTTCTTGGAATTGTCATGGTAATTGGATGCCTAGCAACACAATGGGGCAAAGGATTCCCTCTTTCATCAATGAAAGATCCACTTTACAAAGAAATGAAATTAAAGATGTAATGGGATCATCTATAGGAAGCCCTAGTGGTGAGCTCACTAGGTTGTTTCACATAGCTTCAAAAGCTCAAGCAAGAGCCTTTGTTGGAAATGGAATTACTTCTCCACCAAACTTGGAAAGAGCCATAACTCCTTTGAAAAGGAAAGTTTCATCTAATGACCAAGTTGATTTGAATTTATATCTAGGGGTAAAGCCAAGGAATGAAGTGACACCAAATCTTGATGATAATGATAATGATAATGGGAGTAGCTTATCATTATCATTATCCTCACCATTGTCATATTCAAGGGCTACAAGGTTTATAGAAGATGCTAATATTGATGGTAAAACAGAAAATGCAAGAAGAGGGGCAAGTACTCTGGATCTGACTCTATGAATGAGGACAATATTCTAAGTGAGATCTTGAGGTACTTGTTTCATATTGTTGAATCTTGACAATGTCTTTATAGCACCTTTTACCAAGCTGTAGTAGCATTGTACCATTACTACTACTATATAGTACTCTTGGTTTTTGTTTGTCTCTATGTTATTCAATACAAGTATTTCTTAGTAAGATATCCACTACTTCAATTCATTACTGTGTGAAGTGTTAGAACAATGGTTTAGCCTCATCCCTCATGTGAATTCGTATACTTGCTCCATCTCAATTTACGTAGTACTTTTTGAATTTCGAGAGTCAAAACAAGTTTTCTTTTGACTGTGATTTTTTCATACACCTTTTAAATATATTGAATTATCAATTATTGAGACATAAAACTTTTCATATAGTTTTCAAATTAAATATAGACATTTTATTTCAAAATACATAAAGATTCCATGTTTAAATATACTGTCAATTTAAAATGTTTGATTTTTAAAATTCAAATTACACCACATAAATTGAGACAGAAAGAAGGCACACATTCCATGGATAGAGAGAATCATATATGTGTGGAGTTCCAAACATCATTGAAAAAGTTGAGATTCATCTTTATGTGTGTGATTATCCAAATTACTAGGATTGTTTTCTTTCCAAGAAAATGACAAAATGAGCATGAGAAAAGGATGACCAGACCCTTGAAGTACGGGAAACTCTTTGGTAATTGTGTTTGGACTATTGTCTCAGACATACTATTAGGAGTGTGTAACAAACCTCTGTCCAACATCTTAAAAACTTACTTATAAAAATCATCATAGGAACCAGAAAAGTCTATATAAAGAATGATATAAGTGGAGTTATATGCTTGTCTTATATGGTTGTTTAAAATGTTGTTAAAATGGATTTACTCTTACTTTAGTTGTTTCTTCTTATTTTCCTTTTTAATCTATTAAGCTAAATATATCAATAACTTTCTAAACTTATGAATAAAGAATTTCATATAAACACTTGAGTTGTGACATGATCTAATTAGACATTTAAGCACATGATAAAGTATTTCTATATTAATTAGGTACTTGCGATTTATATTTTGAAAATAGTTAACTGTGTATTCACAAGCATCCATTACATAAATATCCATTACATAAATAGATTAATCAATAAAATTTACCCCCTCCTTTGATTATACATGCATAAAAACATATTGGAACATAGATAAGGTTTACGGCCTTTTGAGGTTATTGCATATAATTCAAAAAAATGACTTATTTTAAGTGATTAACTTATTTATGTAATTAGCTCTAAAAAATACCCAAAAAAGCATTTTCAAAATTTTGAATCTGAAGTGTCTATATAAAAACACTAAATCGTATATTCAGGTGTTCAATTAAAATAAACACTCCATAAAAGTAAACCACATATCTTGAAATATGATCCTCTTTTACACATTCACATGATTTGTTAACCAGATCAGTATAAGATGTTCTGTTGCTCAACTTATTATCCTATTGAGATATTCTTGTTTGTGTTTCACCTTGATATATAACAACTATATGTTGATGCTTTGTCTATAAGTTGTGGTTCAAACGTAAGGGGATAATAATGTCAGCATGAATATTCTTTGTTAATCTAGCATGGGTTTTATATGGCTAAATACATAGACAATTTTTCGAACTTGCTTTAATATTTATTTTGGTACTTAATCTAAATTTTATTCCATTTTAACTCTTTAATTTTTTTATATTATATACTCCCTCCGTCGCATTTCATGTGAGGTAGTTTGATTCGGCACATAGTTTAAGAAAGGAATGAAGACTTTTAAACCTTGTGGTCCAAAATGAATGATAGAAATTTGTGTGGCTGTAAATCATTTCATTAAGGGTAAAATAGACATTTTATAGTTAAATAATTACTTAATATAGAAATGTGTCATTCTTTTTGGGACTGACTAAAAAGGAAAGTAAGTCACATAAATTGGGACAGAGGGAGTATCATTTAAATACAAAATACTAATTTTTATTGTTCAATTATTTTTATTTATGGTTTTCAACTGCACTTCTACACTTTAAAAATTGATCGATGTCCGTTAGTTTTTGTGGAAAAAAATAAAATTTGATAGACCAGCTGTCACATCCCGAGCCTACACACTGGGCGCGACTGACACTCGAGAACTATTGTTGGCCCCAAGCGAACTCTTGACCTGACTTAATTCTTAGCAGAAGACTTACTTATAATTAGCATGAACTCAAAAGCACAACTTTACTCAAAGTCTCAAAAGCAAACTCAGAATATTTAGAAACAAAAATTCAAGTTGGCCTCAAGGGCAACTCAAGTCTAGAACATAACAACTGAAATGAACAAGGCTCATGAACTAACGTTTATCTATCTATGAAGCCTCTAATACTATGAGGGATGTCGGGACAATACCCTCGATCATCCTAACGAAACTGGAATGATAAAACATAATAAAGGGATCTTAAGGAAGCAAGGAGGCTCACCAACAACTCTGGAACTCAACTGGATCAACGAAGCGCTGGATGCTGATCCTGGTCACCTGTATCTGCATCATAAAAGATGCAGGCCAAATGACGTCAGTATATGGAATGTACGAGCATGTGAGAGGAGATCTAAACTCCAGACATAAGCTTGAACTGGAACTGAAAGAAACACTTACCTCATCTCAACTCAACTCAGGGATACTCAACTCATTTCAATATAAAGCAGTAGTAAAGAATGCGGTATAATGAAAAGCTTTTAAAACAGTAGATAACAACTCAATGTAATTAAAAAATACAATATACTCAGTTTGTATGCAAGGATACAAAGTACACTCTGTTTGTATATGAAAATACAAAATAAACTCTGTGGGAGCTTCTCTAACCGACAACCATCACTATGAGCTAAGTGATGATACAACGTCTAGCCCACGCTGTCAGAACTGTCCTGTACTTTGCCGGGGTATAGAACCTACTACTAAATGGATCCACTAGTCTATGCTAAAAAGCATTAAGGAATCATCTAAAAAGTATGACCCTTTCTACCCACGTTGGCTACATGGTTTATGAGGACTTTGAGTTATCTAAACTCGTCTCCATATCAGTGTTCAATACTACTTCCAAAATGTAACTAGCTCATATGTTTAAAAATATAAGTCTTTCTGCAGTTTGATATTATTACTCAAAAATCTATCTGTAGTTTGATATTATTACTCAAAAATCTATCTCTTAAAAAAGATGGTACTCAAAACTGCTCAAGAACTCTTTTGGAAATCGGTGTTTCCTCTCATCTTGAATGTGAAAACATTTACTCTTGTTGAAAATTGATGGAGACTGAATACTAATTCTGCTACATTGTGCCAATCTAACTTATTTTTGTCTATTACGTTAATTGTTGTTCTACATTGTGTTTGTAACTAGTAGTGAGTGTTCTACACTGTGCTGATCTAAATTTGCTCAAATATTTTATGATTCACATCAATACTGTATCAAAATGAGACATATAGTTACATGAAAAAGAGTAAAATTGAACTCGGAACAACATTTAAGCAAGAGATTTAAAAGAAGGTTTTGGTGATTTCAATTAAAAATGATCAAATATAATATGAAGAGGGTAACTATACATATTAAAAAGATACCACATGATAATCATATTATACTAAAATACTAAAAGTGGGAAGAATGTTAGGCAAACGTTAGATTACCGTTTTGCCCCTATACTAAATCATAATCAAAGTAATTAAATATTAGTAAATAAATTGCTAATTATTTTACAGTCTTAATTACTCTTAATTTAAAAGTTGAAAAGTTAATTACATTTAATAATTTAACAACATAGTCTAAAGTTAAAAGGGAAAAGTTGGATTACTATTTTATCCCTATCCTAAATTAAAATTCTAAAAATCATCTAATTGGTTATTAGTAAATAATTAAGTTTAATTATCTTAAGGCACGTTCTCCTTCTTTTAAATTTTGAAGTTTATCTCCTAGCCCGATTTATAAATTAATTAATTGTTAATTTATTTACCTGCGTTGATTAATGTCTCCTTAATTTTTATTTTAATGCTCTAATAATAGGTGAGTAAATTAATTTAATGAGAAATTGGATTTATTGTAATCTATTCAATTTGTTGGAGTTATTTTTTGATATTATATATAAATCTTTTAATTTATAGTATCTTAATTACAATGTACAACTATTTAGTTTTCAGCCTTCAGTTAGTCCTACCCTATAATAATAAATACGTATTTAAATGATGGAAATGAAGAGGCATAACAGATGAGGGAAACAAAAAGTCTCATTTTTACTTTAATATATTGTGTCTATTCTCTTTATCATCAGATGTTAATCATTCTGGAGTCTACCTATCATCTTTCTGATTTCACATCTCGAGTAAGTTCGTATTCGTTCTTCTTTTTTTGTTTCATCTTTGCAATATTATAATTTTGTAGGTACAAAGAAAAATGACATTATCAAAATATTTAGTTCGGTACATACAATGGTTAATCATGTTATATGTCATATCTTATCAAATGAATTTACATAGATGAACATTTTGAAAACTCTTATAATTTCTTTGATATGCTTTTCTTTTCGGTAGTTGGATGATGACATCGGAACCTTTGATTATAAGAGCGTCCTGCCAGACTTAAAAGATAAGTTATTAGTGTAATTTTGTACGTGGTCAGATTGTAGAAATCATTCTCTTAATACTTATTTCGTTAGGTTCAATACTTTTATAATTTTCTGAAATTCTCTTTTGAGTTTGGAGAAATAACTTCCGAAAGAGTATAAATTGGTACTAATTCAACGTGTTGACAAAGATAAATTGTTTGGTTATTTACACTTTCATTTGAGGTTTATTGATCATAATTGATTCTTATTTTTTTAATCCACAAATTATAAGTACAAGAACATTTCAATTTTTAGAATACCTTTATAGATGTCTTCGATTTCATTCACAGCCAGTAGTCTATAACCTATACTAAACTATCCGTAAGAAAATATTTATGACATGCTTGTAATTAGTCTGGTAGATGAAAAAATAAATAAAAAACATATAATCATAGAAATTGCTTGAATACTTTACTTTGGTCATTCCTATTTATAAAGATTGTTTGAGTGCCTATTATTATATCTATTGGGATATGATTATAGTGTTATATTTTGTTAATATTTAATTAAATTTTGAACAATGTCAATATTCTTTTTCTTACATTTACAAATGAAAGAGGTTGTAATTTTGAATCAGACAAAGGGTGCACGTACATGCAACAGTGATATATATTTTAAATATCTCTATTATAACTAACTTTACTTTTGTAGCTTTACATCATGAAAATGATAATGATCATTCAAAGAAAAACATATACTGATCAAATATCTACATTAGTTCGATAATATTACTTTCATTTGATAAATTTTCTTAATATCTATGCGGCTATAGAAGGAATCAAATAACAATGCAAGATTTTCTACACATGAATTATTTGCACTTTGATCCGACATTGCTCTTATCACATGTAGACAATGTTGTTAAAATGTAAAAGAAACAAGAAAATGAAGTTAAATGTTTGGTATACTAATTGATTTACATAACTAAATTTAGATGTTCAAACAATCCATTGTGTTATGTATATTCCATCATTTCAATTTTAGTTCTGGTCATCACAAACATATTACCACATTAGTTATATAATTTTAAGATGTTGGACTAATTAGCATGTGATTCACGTGCAAAGCACGTTCCCAGAGACTAGTTAATTAAAAATGGGAAAAACTATTAACATTTTGTCATGGAACTACCATTTATGCAACATGAAATTTGACTAAATAACTTCAACCAGTTGAGGTGAAGGAGGAGAAGACCATATATTCTAATACTCGAGCTTAAAATTCTGCAAGTATGAATCTAGCATATAATTATACTCTTGTTAATGTTGTATTTGATTCATTTAAATTTTTTCGCTATCTAGTCTTCAAGTTCAAGTTTGAAATTTGAATTTGGATTCATTAAAGTTTCCTTTCCTTTATTTATTTGATTTTTAAATATTTTTGTCTCCATACACATGCTTCCAGCATCTATGTTTCTTCTTAAATTAATAATGCATGACTTGTTATTTGTGGTCGTTTAAACTTAATTCATTTTGTTACATTTTATTAGATGTTTCTTGTAATGTGTCTCTCATCATTAGCCATTCATAATTTTGAAATGTTTAAATTACCATATTAATTGTTATCGTCTTATTTTCTTGGCATGAACCTCTGTGTTCCGAGTTCAATTTGGGACTTTCTCCTTTCTCCTTGCATTGTCTCGTTGGATCAAATCCAACAATTCCAATTCGAGTCAGCCTCATACAAAGTGAAAGGGAAGCAAATATACAGGTCTCGAAAGTCAAAAAAGGGTTATATACATCCGTATATATCGAAAAAAGCAAGTAGTATACGTGATTTACATCGTTTGTATATACAGTGATGCAACAAAAATGGGCCAAAAGCCCAAACTTCCCAAGTACAGCAGTCCAGAAATGATAAAATAACAGATTTTCACAAAAAGTTTGGGCTTGGCCCAAATCAATGCAGCATTTACCTAGAGTATAGAACAGGTTTGGGCCAAGTCCAATATTTGAATTTGGGCAAAGGGCTCAAGTTACAAATTAGGAAAAATTACTTAACTACACACCATTTATTATCATATTTTCTTATTTTCTCTATCATTTCAAAAAATATCAAAGATCCCTTCTTTTCCTCCCATCATCCCCCTTTTCGGATACATTAATTTGAAATCTCATACCCATGATTTTCCTTCCTTTTTTTCATGCCACAAATCCCTCCATAATTACATCAATTAATCTACTTTTGAATTTCAAATCTTTTCTATTTCCAGTTAATGATTTCAAATTAATCAAGACATAGATTTCTTTCCATCACTTTAATTTCTGATTTCTTTTATTATTATTTTTTAATTTTTTCATCTTGAAAAATAAAAATGCCCACTGCCCCCATTGCAATCTTATTGAACCTTTGCAATTTCAGTTAATCATATCGTCGTTGAAATTTTTTCTTGAAAAATATTTATTTTCTTTTAATGTATCTAGTGTTGAAAAACATCCAACAAAAAGAAGAAAAACGTTGGATCTGCCATTGCACAACCATCACTATCAAAGATACAAATTTTTAATGTATCTCATTCATTTGGAGTCTTAAATTAGTCTTTGTTAGTGTTATAATTGATCCGATACATCACTACTACAATAACCTTTGTTTTATGCAATGTATCATGTTCATATCTAAGGTATTGAATCTTCGATTAATGTGTATCATGTTCAATATAAATGTACTTGATACATAAACTTTGTGTTATGTATCACACACAAAAAAAGAAGCTAATTTGGAACAATTACATGTATAATGTATTCTTTAATTTTAAATTATAGTATTTCTCAAACAAAATAAGATACATAAATAATAATGTATCATGTACTAATTTTTTAGTTATGATACGTAAATTCAAATTTATACTAAATGTATCTGATACATAACATGTAACACCCCGACTTTTCAAAACGTCTAAATTAACTCGTATCTTCGTGGAAGGACAAGGAGGGTGGGTAATAAATTAAGAATGATGTGGTATGTCATATTTTAAGTGTTCAAGGATTGTATTTCAAGTTTTAAAGTTAGGTAAGTGGTAAAATAAAAGTTGGCGAAAGTTATCGTAAGTTCCTTTTTAAAGATTTCTCTAAAATTTGGGTCAAATGTATTGGATTTTTTCTCCCAATATATAAAGTGGTAGAAGGCATATCGCCCATTAAATCGAAGGCCTACGAGCCTAGTTTGCAACGCACAAAATCCCGTATCCAACCGACATCGGAGTAAAACATTATGAGGGTTTTACCACGGAGTCGCCGGGGAAGAATTTGGGTCGGATCCGGGTCGAGTAAAAAATGTGGTATGTCGGCTTACTCAACATTTTAAGCCATGAAAACATTTCTTTTCACTTCCAAACCAGAAAGAAAGCTTAAGAGAGGGTTCCTATGAAGTTTTTGCATGATGAAGGTTTGTTTTTGACGATTTCTACCATTAAAGGTTGCCCCTGTGCCTAGAAACGTGATCTCTACACGTGGCAATCGTTTTTCCCTTCTATTAGCTGCGTTTGAAGCTGGTTTTTGAAGATATAAATTTGTAGTTATTAGTGTTTCTTTAAGGTTTAAACTTGGTTAACTAAGGTAATCATCTCGGGACTCTTTTATGATTGTTTTTATAAATTTCTACGGGCGTTTCAACAAGTTGGGGTAATATGGCAAATCTGTCGATTTAAGATTAATTATGAACTGTTTATAGGTGCGTACCAGCTGCGTATATATAGTATTTGTGAAGCTAAGGACATAAGGAACAACTTTCGTGAAGGAACTATGGTCTTTCGAGTGTTCATTGGAAAGGTATGTTAAGGCTATTCCCTTTGTTTGACATGTTTCCTTAGAGCTTAGGAGTATATAATATGGTAGTTAATGTTGGTGATCTTGTAGATGTAATTGTGAGTGGTTGACTGATTAAGTGGTTATAAACCCTCATTTTAGGGACTCATAATCTGTTAAAAATGACCCTAAGTTAGGAACAACTTGGAGATTATTCATATATATTGTTTATAGCTAAATTGCTCGCCTTTAGCCTATTCAATTATTTGTTGTCGCCCTTGGGGCTATTGTGGTTAGTTGTTGAGCTATGAACTGCCTATGGAGGCTATGCTGTTGTCTAATAAGACTATGCTATTTCCAAAGAGGGCTATATGTTGCCACGGGGCTATATTGATGCCAAAGAGTTTTATGTGTTGCCTACGGGGCTATTTTGACGCCAAAGAGGGCTATGCGTTGCCTACAGGGCTATGTTAATACAAAAGAGGGTTATGTGCAGCCCACAGAGCTATGATGTTGCCTAAGAGGGCTATGTGCTGCCTACGGGGCTATATGGTTGCCAAAAAGGGCTATGTGACTTCTTACAAAGACAATGGGCTACTGATATGGGTATGTAGATTGATTTGGCACCTTCTGGGCTTATGTGGGCCTAGGTAGGTGGTATGTTTTTTGTACCTGCCGAGCTTATGGGGGCTTGGTTAGGTTGATGTTTGATCATTTTTGTATTTTTAGATTCAGTAGTGGGTTAGCATGCTTATCTAAAATTTTGATTTCCTTACGTGATTGCTTTTGGTATATTATGATACTTGCTCATTTAGTCTATAGCCTTCCATACTCTATACATTATTTTGTACTGACGCCCCATTGCCTTGGGGCCGCTGCATTCATTCATGGAGGTCCCGACAGACGACCCAGTAAACCTCTTCAGCAACAGGATTGACTTCTATTCGATTGGTAGCCCCTTTCCTCCGAAGCGCCAGAGTTGAGAGGTTTGTTAGCTTTTGTTGTATATCTTTATGGGTAGGTTAGGGCCCTGTCCCGCCAATATTTTCTACTCTTAGAGGCTTGCAGACTAGTGTGTAGACGTATAGTTATGTTATGGCCATACATGCCTAGTTTGTTAGTTTGTTGAAGCTTGTGAGCTGTTTGATATATTGTCTCGATATATATCTGCTTTCAGTTTTGGTATAGATATCATGGTAGCCTCGACAGCCCAATCAGGACTTTTGTGCTAGTTGGCTATTTATTTATATGAACTCTTGGGAGTAGCTGTTTCTTTTATAGATTAGTTGACAGTGGCCTTGCCGGCCGATGGCTTAGTTTTAAGCCGAGATATACTTGGTTGTTTTCTTGATTGCGTGTGGCTGCCATGCGCTAGTAGCAAATGGTTCAGCAGGGTCAGCTCGGGCCTGAGTTTTGGCATTAGGAGCCAGTTGTGCCTCTTCAGTTTGGGGAGTGACATAACAATTGTCAAACAATAATGTATCGATTTCAAACCTAAAATCTTATGGGCAACACTTTCTTATTAAATGTATCTACTAGAAATACAACACTTATTAATTTAAATTGAAAGGATCTTCATGATGTATCTTCTCAAAAAATTTCGATAATTTTGAATTAAAATTGAAAGAATCTTCAATGAACTAGGAGAATAATTTTGAAACTCAAATTTTTCAACAATTTTGACTTATAATTGAAAGGATCTTCAATGAACTGGGAGAAGAATTTTGAATCTCAAATTTTTTGATAATTTTGAATCAAAATTGAAAGGATATTCGATGAATTTGAAGATGCACAAAAGAAATTGTTTGTCCAACAACAATTCCATCACTTTTGTATCCTTCATAACTCACGTTTCTTATCCAAAATTTCGACAAAAGTTTTTATGAAACAGAGAGAAACAATCAACAAGAAGAAGAAATTTAATTTTTGAGTTTTTTGGTTAGTTACACTATATGATTGAATTATTGACAATAATTTGGAATGGAATAACACAATTTATGGGATCTTAATTTGATTTTCAGTTTTTTTTTTCCCCTTAATGAGTGCAACAGATGGATACTATGAGATCTTAATTTGATTTTTCAGCTTTTTTTTCCCTTAATAAGTGCAACAGATTGATACATAATATATCAACATTAATGTATCCGGATCCTTAATTATGTATCCGAAATGCCTAAAACACATGGGATTATGTAATTAGAAAAATAATATGGATAGAAAGTAATTTAGGTTTTATTCTATGGGATTTATGTAAGTTATACTTGAAATTATTCCTTCCTTCCTTTATTATTAGAATTGTTTATTATTATTTGTATTAACTCAAACCTTACTTGTTTTGGTTTTAATTTAATTAAATCCCTAAAAGAGATAATCTTTTTTTTTATGTTGATTGAAATATTTAAGTTTTATTTTAATTTAATTATTTATTTACTTAGTTGTTTGTTGATAAAAAATAATTTCCTAAAAAAAATATTTTAATTTCATTTTTTTTTCAAGTAATGTTTAAAATAACCTTTCTTTACTTAGTTACTTTTCAAGTTAGTAAAAAAAAAAGTCAATTTTCAACTCGTCGTATAATCGGGTGTTAGCGAGCACTTCAAATGCCTTAAAACCTTTCTTGAAGTGTATATGACAACCCCGAATCCCTTTTTCTCTAACTTATAGGCTTAAATCTGTTTAAAGTATTTAAGTTCAATTTTCTTAATTTCTTTAGAAAATTAAGTAGCGTCTCTTTAAAGAATTGATTTTTCTTAAAGTTAAATCGGTATTTATGTAACATCTCGCAACTAGAAAGAACTAAAAGGGAGTTTAAAATAAGGAAATAGTTACTTTTGGAAAGAATGAGGAAATCTGGAAATTTTTAAGTTAAAGTGAGTTTTTGGTCAACTTTAAACGTCCATAATTCCTAGCTCAGGATAAGTTAGGTGTGATTCTAGATATGGTTAAAAAGCCTTTGGAATGATCTTTCCAACTACTCCAAGTTTGCGCGATTCCGAGTTCGTATGAGTGAGTTATGCCCTTTGGATGTTGGGCTATTGGACTAAGGAAATGTCCAATCCGGAATTGTAAGGGATATTTCAGTCTTTTCATTGCCCTATTATTTTGATCCATTTTTAGGAGTTTAATATGGGTCAAATCAGATTTAGTCAGTTTTAGAAAATTGGAATTTATGCTAGGGCTTGGAGAAAAGAGAAAGGAGAAGGGGAAGCAAGAACTTTCAAGATTCGTCAAGATTAGCTTGTGGTTTTTGTCGGGGGTGATCCCTACAAGGTATGTGAGATCACATAGCGTTGGGTTAGTTCATCCACGCACCAAACATGTTTAATTCAGTGTATTTTCGTCCTAAAAAGATTGAAAAATTGATGTTCTTGAATTGATTTCGTTTTTAAATATGAGTTGGGATTAAGGAGTTTCTTGATGATTAAGTGTTGTTTCCTTGCATTGTTTGGGTTAGATTTTTGTGCATATGATTTGGGTACATGAATCTAAGGTGAATTTGGAAAAAAAAAACCAGATTAAAACGATTTAGGATCAGAAAACGAGTTGAAAAACTCGTCAGACGTACCTGGGGAGGGCCAGGCGCATCGCGCCCCCATAGTGCCAGCAGTGCGGCCAAAACAAGCCTTAGTAAGTTGGGGCCTGGTGCGGCGCGCCAGGGACATGCCCAGATCGGTGTTTTTCGCCGTTTAGCCTATTTAAGTTATTCTAAAGTGTACTAACACTTTCCATCGATTTTAACTACTCTAAATGACTTCTAAACATCTAGAAATCATCCAAAAACATGAATTATAACCTTGAATCCATAAGTTCAAATTCAAGAAAAGTCAAGAGTCAAGTCTAGGAAGTTCTTAGAGTCTTTTCAAGAAGTCTTTTGCAAATGCTTTTAACTTTGTTTTAAGACTTAGAGTTCAAGTTGAGTAAAGAGTAAGGATTAAAGTTCGAAGTTCATTTCTACAAAAGTATATGGGGACTATGTATTCCCAAAGGGTTAAAATGTTTTCACATTTAAACAAGAAAGGAAACCTCGATTTCCAAAGAGCCTTCAGGCTAGTTTTCAGAAAAGAGTAATCGCTTTCTAAATGAAGCAAGAGGAGAAACTTTGATTTCCAAGATAACCTTTGGGCTAAGTTTTTGAGCACTAATCTCAAATCACAGAAGAAGTTTATTTTCTTTAAAAATATAAGAGCTAGTATATTTTGGGAGTAGTATTGAGCATCGAATTAGGGGCGAGCATGAGTTCAGATAACTCACGTCTTGATAAAACCATGTAGCCACCATGGGTAGAAATGGGTCAAAATTTTTATATGAACCCCTTTCACAATAGACTAGTGAATCCACTTAGTACTTCAGGTTCTATACCTTTGGCCGGGTATAGGATGTGCTGGCAGCGTGAGGTAGATTTTTGTATCATCACTTTAGCTCTTATGTGATGGTTGTCGGTTAGAGAAACTCCCACAAAAATTATTTTATTTTTATATACATCAGTTTATTGTATTTTTATATACATTTCAGAGTTATGTTGTATCTTTGTATATACACAGAGTTGACATCATGTTTTTAAACATATTTTTTTTTATATTGCACTTGTTTTAAACTGCTTTATATTGAAATGAGTTCAGTTAAGTGTTCATGAGTTGAGAAGAGCCAAGGTAAGTGTTTCTTTCAGATTCATTTCCAAGCCTATGTTGTTTTAGCATTCCAACTCGCATACTCGTACATTCAATGTACTGATGCCAGTTGGCCTGCACGTCTTATGATGCAAACGCATGTAACTAGAATCCACATTCCAGCTCATCGTTGATCCAGTGAGCAGTTCATAGTCAGTCGGTGAGCCTCCTTGCATTCCGTAGGATCTATTTTCATTGCTTTCTAGTTAGTTCATTAGAATGTTATGGGATTTGTCCCAACATCTATCTCAGTTGTTTAAAGGCTTCATAGACAGTCAAATGTTAGTCTTTTGAGTCTTTTCATTATCATTCTTATGTTAAAGACTTGGGTTTCCACTTTTGGCCAAGTTGAATGTTTAATCTTTAAAACATTCTAAGTTATTTTATTATTTAGTTCAGTTAAGTTCATTGATCATTATAGATATGAATATTGTCTTTCGCTGAGTTAAGTAAGCTAGGCCAAGGGTTCGCTTGGGGCTAACAATGGTCTTCAAGTGTAAGTCCCGCCCAGGGTGTAGGCTCGGGGCGTGACAAATTTGGTATCAGAACACAGAATTCAAGAGTCCTAGGGAGTCTATGAAGCCGTGTCTGTAGAGTCCTGGTTATCGATGTGAAGTGCGCCACATCTATAATTAGGAGGCTGCAACATTTAGGAACTATCTCACTTCTTTCACAGTTATTTCGTGCGTTAGAGTTTAATCTCTAAAAAGTTTCCCTCTAATTCGTGCTTGCGCATGCTTTTCAGATAATCATGCCTCCACGAAGAGCTGTCAGAGGACGTCTTGCTAGGCGTAATGTTGAGGAGCAAGAGTTACCCAATGCACCTGAAGTGCAACCGCAAAGAGAAGTTACTAATGCTGAGTTCAGAGAGGCTATAAGGATGCTCAATCAAGAGGAGCTCGGCAAGAAGATGTTGACACTTCAAGGATTCGTGAGTTCTTGAGGATGAACCCTCCAAGTTTCACTGGTTCGAGCACTGTAGAGGATCCAAAGAACTTCATTGAGGAACTGAAAAATGTGTTCGATGTGATAAATGTTACTGATACTGTGAGAGTTGAACTAGTTGCTTATCAGATGAAAAATGTTGCCAGGACTTGGTTTGATCAGTGGAAAAGGGGTAGAACTGAGGACGCACCACCTGCGAGTTGAGCATGTTTTGAAGAGGCTTTCTTGGGGCGTTCCTTTCCCCAAGAACGGAAGGAGGCTAAGGTACGTGAGTTCCTCACACTTAAGCAGGATTCTCTAAGAGTTCATGAATATGGGTTAAAGTTCACCCAACTATCCCAATATGCTCCGAAGATGGTTAAGGACATAGGAGTATAATGAGTTTGTTTGTTGCTGGGTTGGGTTATCTATCAAGCAAAAAGGGTCGGGCAACAATGCTTATTGGAGACATGGACATTTCGAAGTTGATGGTCTATGTGCAGCAGGTAGAGGAAGAGAAGCTAAGGGATAAAGAGGAATTCAAGAACAAGAGGGCTAAGACAGGGAATGGTCCGGGCAGCAGAAGATTAATGCCAACCGGTCATCCTTCCAACAGAAACAGAACGGACCTGCTCCATCATCTACTAGTGCACCTGCACCTAAGAACAAAAGTGAGTACAATAATCAGAACTTCAGAGCTAAACCTTCTTATTCCCAGGGTAGTGTGGCGCAACGGGGTAGTAAGCCTCCTGCCTACGCCAAGTATGGTAGGAACCACTCAGGTATTTGTCGTGAGGGCTCCACTGGTTGTTTCAAGTGTAAGTGTGTATTTTGAATGATAAGGAGTTATATGCAAAATTCTCTAAGTGTGAATTTTGGCTTGAGTCTGTGGCATTATTAGGCCATATTGTGTCTGGAGAGGGAATTAAAGTTGATACTCAGAAAATTGAGGCGGTGCAGAATTGGCCTAGACCCACATCTCCAACTGATATTAGGAGTTTCTTGGGTTTTGACTGGCTATTATAGAAGGTTTGTAGAGGGTTTTTCATCCATTTTGTCCCCTTTGACGAAATTGACTCAGAAAACAGTGAAATTTCAATGGTCTGAAGCTTGTGAGAAAAAGTTTCAGGAATAGAAGAAGAGGTTGACTACTGCCCCAGTTTTGACCTTACGAGAAGGTACTCAAGGTTTTGTGGTGTATTGTGATGCATCTAGAGTTGGTTTGGGTTGTGTCTTAATGTAAAATGACAAAGTTATAGCTTATGCCTCCAGACATTTGAAAGTCATGAGAAGAACTACCCAACCCATGACTTAGAGTTGGCTGTTGTAGTATTCGCTTTGAAGATATGGCGTCATTACTTGTATGGTGTGCATGTTAATGTATTCATTGATCACAAAAGTCTTCAATATGTGTTCACTCAGAAAGAGATTAATCTCAGACAAATGATGTGGTTAGAATTTCTCAAGGATTATGACATGAGTGTTCTTTATCACCCATGTAAGGCTAATGTTGTTGTTGATGCCATGAACAGGTTGTCTGTGGGTAGTACCACCCATGTTGAGGAAGAACATAGAGAATTAGAAAAAGATGTGCATAGGTTTGCACATTTAGGAGTCCGACTTATGGATTCCACAGAAGGAGGAGTAGTGGTGTTGAATGGGGTTGAATCCTCATTATTATCAGAAGTGAAAGAAAAGCAAGACCAAGATCCCATTTTGCTTGAATTGAAGGCAAATGTTCATAAGCAAAAAGTATTAGCTTTTGAACAAGGGGGTGATGGTGTATTGAGATATCAAGGTAGATTGTGTGTACCTATGGTGGATGGACTCCAAGAGAGGATCATGGAGGAAGCTCATAGCTCCAGATATTCCATTCATCCGAGCTCCACAAAGATGTATCATGACTTGAGAGGTTTATTGGTGGAATAACATGAAGAAAGGCATTGCAGAATTTGTCGCTAAGTGTTCAAATTGCCAACAAGTGAAAGTAGAGCACCAAAGGCCTGGTAGTTTGGCTCAGAATATAGAACTTCCGGAATGGAAGTGGGAGATGATAAATATGGATTTCATCACAGGTTTATCAAGGTCTCGCAGACAACATGATGCTGTTTGGGTGATTGTCGACAAAATGACAGAATCAACCAACTTTTTGCCCGTAAAGACTACCCATTCAGCAGAGGATTATGCCAGGTTATATATTCAAGAGGTGGTAAGACTTCATGGAGTGCTAGTCTCCATTATTTCGTACAGAGGGGCAATAATTACTGCACAGTTCTGGAAATCTTTTCATAAAGGTTTGGGTTCGAAAGTGAACTTAAGTATTGCCTTTCATCCTCAGACTGATGGGCAAGCAGAGTGCACTATTCAAACTTTAGAAGATATGTTGAGGGCTTGTGTGATTGATTTTAAAGGGAATCGGGATGATCACCTACTTCTCATTGAGTTTGCTTACAACAACAGTTATCACTTTAGCATCTAAATGGCTCCTTATGAAGCTCTTTATGGGAGAAGATGCAGATCTCCTATTAGATTGTTTGAAGTTGGTAAAGCAGGGTTCGTAGGACCATATTTAGTTCACCAAGGTATGGAGAAGGTGAAAAGGATTCAAGAAAGGTTGAAAACGGCACATTGTCATCAAAAATCCTACACTGATGTTAGGAGAAGGGCGTTAGAGTTCGAAGTAGATGATTGAGTATATTTGAAAATTTCACCCATGAAGGGTGTTATGAGGTTTGGTAAAAAGGGGAAACTTAGTCCCCAGTATATTGGACCTTATCGCATAGCCAAGAGGATTGACAATGTAGCTTATGAGTTGGAGCTACCACATGAATTAGCAGCGGTTCATCCAGTGTTTCACATCTCCATGTTGAAGAAGCGCATGTGCGAACCTTCATTGATCATATCAACTGAAAATATTGAGATCAAGGATAACTTATCTTATGAGGAGATTCCGGTTCAGATTCTAGATCACCAAGTTTGCAAGTTCAGAAAAAAAGAGGTTGTGTTAGTCAAAGTCCTTTGGAGTAATCTATTTGTTGAAGAAGCTACTTGGGAAACTGAAGAGGATATGAAGAAAAGATATCCACATCTCTTTGAGTTCGGGGAAAATGCAGACAAAGGTACTAATTCTCTTCTTAGTGCTCTTTAAATTATGAGTGAGCATGTTGTTTTGTTTGCAATTGCTTGTTGGGTGTTTGAATTTGATGCTACACCCTAAGCCTAGTAAGAGTAATCTCATTTGAGGACAAATATTCCCAAGGGGGAGATATTGTAACATCTCTTAACTAAAAAGAACTAGAAGGAAGTTTAGAATCTGGAAATTGTTACTTTTGGAAAGAATGAGGAAATCTGGAAATTTTAAAGTAAGTTAAAGTGAGTTTTTGGTCAAATTCAAATGGCCATAGTTCCTAGCTTAGGATGAGTTAGGTGTGATTCCAGATATGGTTGGAAAGCCTTTGGAATGATCTTTCCAACTACTCCAAGTTTGCGCGATTCTGAGTTTGTATGAGTGAGTTATGCCCTTTGGAAGTTGAAGTGTTGGACTAAGGAAATGTCCAATCCGAAATTTTAAGGGGTATTTTAGTCTTTTCATTGCCCTATTATTTTAATCCATTTTTAAGATTTTAATATGGGTCAAATCAGATTTAGTCAGTTTTAGAAAATTGGAATTTACGCTAGGGCTTGGAGAAAAGAGAAAGGAGAAGGGGAAGCAAGAACTTTCAAGATTCGTCGAGATTAACTTGTGGTTTTTGTCGGGGGTGATCCCTACAAGGTATGTGAGATCACATAGCGTTGGGTTAGTTCAACCACGTGCCAAGAATGTTTAATTCAGCGTATTTTCGTCCTAAAAAGATTGAGAAATTGATGTTCTTGATAGTTGTTCTTGAATTGATTTCGTTCTTGACTATGAGTTGGAATTAAGGAGTTTTTTGAAGATTAAGTGTTGTTTCCTTGAGTTTTTTGGGTTAGATTTTTGTGCATATGATTTGGGTACATGAATCTAAGGTGAATTTGGGAAAAAGAATCAAATTAAAATGATTTAGGATAAAAAACAAGTTGAAAAACTCATCAGACGCACCTGGGGAGGGCCAGGCGCGTCACACCCCCATATCTCCAGGAGGCAGGGGCGGCGCGCCTGCAGTGCAGCCAAAACAAGCCCCAATAAGTTAGGGCCTAGCGCGACGCGCCAGGGATGCGCCCGGATCGGCATTTTTCACAAAGTTTTCATCGGTTAGCCTATTTAAGTTATTCTAAAGTGTACTAACACTTTCCATCTATTCTCTAAATGACTTCTAAACATCTAGAAATCATCCAGAAACATGAATCGTAACCTTGAATATGTAAATTCAAATTCAAGGAATGTCAAAAGCCAAGTCTAAGAAGTTCTTAGAATCTTTTCAAGAAGTCTTTTGCAAATGCTTTTAACTTTGTTTTAAGACTTAGAGTTCAAGTTGAGTAAAGAGTAAAGATTAAAGTTCAAAGTTCATTTCTTCAAAAGTATATGGGGACTATGTATTCCCAAAGGGTTTTAAATGTTTTCACATTTAAACAAGAAAGGAAATCTCGATTTCCAAAAAGCCTTCGGGCTAGTTTTCAGAAAAGAGTAATCGCTTTCTAAATGAAGCAAGAGGGGAAACTTTGATTTCCAAGATAGTATTTGGGCTATGTTTTTGAGCACTAATCTCAAATCACAGAAGAAGTTTGTTTTCTTTAAAAATGTAGAGCTAGTATATTTTGGGAGTACTATTGAGCACCGAATTGGGGGCGAGCATGAGTTCAAATAACTCACGTCTTCGTAAAACCAAGTAGCCACCATGGGTAGAAAAGGGTCATACTTTTTAGATGAACCCTTTTCACAATAGACTAGTGGATCCACTTAGTTGTTCAGGTTCTATACCTTTGGCCGGGTATAGGATGCGCTGGCAGCGTGAGGTAGATTGTTGTATCATCACTTAAACTCCTATGTGATGGTTGTCGGTTAGAGAAACTCCCACAAAAGTTATTGTAGTTTTATATAAATCAGTTTATTGTATTTTTACATACATTTCAGAGTTATGTTGTTTCCTTGTATATACACAGAGTTGACATCATGTTTTTAAGCATCTTTTCTTTATATTGCACTTGTTTTAAACTGCTTTACATTGAAATCATGAGTTGAGAAGAGCCAAGGTAAGTGTTTCTTTCAAATTCCTTTTCAAGCCTATGTTGTTTTAGCATTCCAACTCGCATACTCGTACATTCAATGTACTGATGCCAGTTGGCCTGCATCGTCTTATGATGCAGACGCAGGTAACTAGGATCGGCATTCCAGCACACCGTTGATCCAGTGAGCAGTTTAGAGTCAGTCGGTGAGCCTCCTTGCATTCCGGAGGATCTATTTTCATTGATTTCTAGTTAGTTCATTAGGATGTCGTGGGTTTGTCCCAACATCCATCTCAGTTGTTTAAAGGCTTCATAGACAGTCAGATGTTAGTCCTTTGAGTCTTTTCATTATCATTCTTATGTTAAAGACTTGGGTTTCCACTTTTGGCCAAGTTGAATGTTTAATCTTTAAAACATTCTCAGTTATTTTATTATTCAGTTCAGTTAAGTTTATTGATCATTATAGATATGAATATTGTCTTCCGCTGAGTTAAGTAAGCCAGGCCCTGGGTTTGCTTGGGGCCAACAATGGTCTTCGAGTGCCAATCCCGCCCAGAGTGTAGGCTCGGGGCGTGACAATTTATTTCTTTTCTTTAACACTTATAACATTGGAAATCCCATAACAACATCTTCTTCTTTACCCTCAATTCCAAAAAAGGACTTCCTCACCCAATTATTTTGGTGGATGACTATTTATGTTCATTTATGAAATAATTATGTTCATAAACACTTCGGCCAACCAGTTTACAAATTATATACAAAGTGTATAGGTTGTGTCTACTTTATATTATACATATATACACTATACATACCTATATACAACATATACATGGATATATTTTGGTCATGTTGATAAACTAGCTGTAATTGGCCGAACAGTACAGAATCGAACCCTCACATAAGAAACTTGAGGACCCACAACTAACAAAATTCCTAAACATAGGAGCTTCATTCAATTCTTTCAACACATTTCATAAACTTGCTTATTATATGGTAACTAAAATGATCTTTATGTATAAAAAAAAAAGTACATTTTCACAAAGCAATTACACCACATTACCCTGTAAAGACATGTCCCACCTATTGCATTCTCAACAATTGTTTCAACTCCTATTTAATCAGAGTCCAATGTTATGATGAAACTTTCACTAACATAGTAACATGAGTTGTTGTTTCCTTCACTTGCCATACTACTTCAGCTAGCAATGCTACTTTGTCCATCTGAAGTAAAAAGTAAGTGTAACCTGATTAGTAAAGCTCAATCAAAGTAAATCATTGACATGACATGAAAATGAATTTGTTCATAGAAATATATAGTTAGGTGATCACTACAAGAAAACACTCAATTTTATGGGGGTTATTTTGGCAATTTGTAGCGGTTTAGGGACTCCGCAAATTGAATTGTGGCTATTTTTAAAAACAATACAATTATCCTTTCCAAGAGCATATTTGAGTGGTTTTAATAAACCTCAACGACATCATCCACAAAATGACTAGTTAATTTGTGGAGTTTTTTTAGTTTCAATTTGTGATGGTTTAGAACTTTCACAATATGATCTCAATCTTTTAAAAAATAAATTTGTGCGGATTTAAAATATAGTGATATGAGATCAAATTTAATTACATAATTTGATTAGTGGAGTCTTACAAAATTAGTATCATCTTAATAATAAATATGAATTACATCAAACCTTCAAAATAATATGAATAAATAATTCTACTAAATAACACATTTAATACAAATCAAATTTCATTAAAGAAACTCATAAAATAAGCTTCACAAGTTTAAATTAATATCAAAATAAGTAATACAAACTTGTGTATAATGACTTGAACGTTACAATTTCAAATCCTTTAAAATTCACATCAAATAAACATGAAAAAAAAATTCTATAGCATTTATTTGATGATTTGACTTGTTCTCATTCAATCTTTTATTCAAGAGTAAAGCAAGTTCAATCTTTGCATCAGGCTGAAACAAATACAACCATGAAAACATCATGCATAATTAAGATACAGAGGAAGGAATTGATGAAGAAGATGAAGTTTACAATTACACAATTAATATGGATTATGATTTCGTTATTTTAGAAAAATTTGTTAGAGTTAATATGCAAAGATCCTGTATATCCGTTTTGTTAATATATATTCATCAGTTAATCCTTTAATTAAGGAAATAAGTTACACCCCCTTAATTCAAAGTAATAAATCATGTATCTCAACTTTTAAAATCATTGGTTACATATATCTCGCGAGAAATGATACACGTATCTCAAGGTTGAAATATTCGAAACTTTAAGATACAAAGGAAGGAATTAAAGAAGGAGATGAAAATTACAATTACAAAATTACTATAATTTATGATTTCACGTTATTTTAGGATAACTTGTTAAAGTTGATACGCAAGTATCCTGTAAATCCGTTTGGGTTGTTAATTATTTATCAATTAATCATTTAATTAAGGAAATAAGCTACACCCCTTTAATTCAAATTAATAAATCGTTTATCTCGACTTTAAAATCAATGGATACATGTATCTCGCGAGTAATGATACATGTATTTCAAGGTTAAAATATTCGAAACTTTAAGATACAAAGAAAAGAATTGAAGAAGAAGATGAAATTTACAATTACAAAATTACTACTCCGTCTGTCCCAATTTATGTGACACATTTCGGTAGAAAAATGGATTTCTATAGTGTTGTAGTGTAGCAAGAAGCCCCAAATCCTTGATTTGGCCAGGAAAGACTGCACGATTTCGAGATTCAAACAAGTTCGTATTTGACCGTAAATTTTTCCTATATCTTTTAAATATTTTGAATTATCAATTATTGAGACTTATAGTACTTTTTATGTAGTTTACAGTTATATAAATTTCGTTTAAAAAAATTGAAGATTTCATGAGCAAATTCTCGGTCAAACTTAAACTGTTTGACTCTCGTAAAGCGAAATGTGTCACATAAATTGGGACGGAGGGAGTATGATTTATGATTTCGTTATTTTAGGAAAACTATTAAAGTTGATACGTAAAGTATCCCGTAAATCCGTTTGGGTTGTTAATTATTTATCAATTAATCATTTAATTAAGGAAATAAGTTACAACCCTTTAATTCAAAGTAATAAATCGTGTATCTCGAATTTTAAACTCAGTGGATACATGTATCTCGCGAGTAATGATACATACATGTATCTCAAGGTCGAAATATTCGAAACTTTAAGATACAAAGGAATAAATTGAAGAAGAAGATGAAATTTACAATTACAAAATTATTATGATTTATGATTTCGTTATTTTAGGAGAACTTGTTAAAGTTGGTACGTAACTATCATGTAAATCCGTTTGGGTTGTTAATTATTTATCAATTAATCATTTAATTAAGGAAATAAGTTACATCCCTTTAATTGAAAGTAATAAATCGTGTATCTCGACTTGTAAAATTGTGAGATACATGTATCTTGCGAGTAATGATACATGTATCTCAATTACTCCTCTAATTAAGGAAATCAATTATAACTAATAAATTTAAGCAATAAAATATGTATCTCGGTTTTAAAATTCGGCAGATACATGTATCTTGCGTATTCAATTCATGTATCCTAAGCATGAAATATAGTAGATGAAGTAATATTTGAAACTATCAAAAATCTTAGTAATTAAGACCTAAACTAGTGGAATTTATGCAGTTTACCCTTATCTATGTATATGCTTCATATCTAGGTTCTTTTAATTTGCTTCTCTTTCGCTTTGCTAACTCTTGTTTGTCCCAAATGACCTTTTCATTTAGTCCTAATATGTGGATTCCCTCTCTAAAAATAGAATATTTTTTTTATCATCATAGTGTTCAATTCAGCTTACGCACACCTTGACTAATTCTACGAGATACCTCTCACCTCCTACCAACAACATGTACCAAGTAACTCTATCCACTAAGGCTAAGTCATACGGGAAGAAAAATAGTATTTCAATAACATTAATCTCTTTTTGAAGTGCTAGTGGTTGTCATAGAAGTAGATAAAACTAGACTTTATTACAATGAAATGATAGATATTTTGAGCTCTTCATTTTATCTATTTTGTAATCTTTCTTCAGTTTAAAGTGAACCTTTTTTTAAGAAATATTTCCCTATCTGATTATTAGTGGTGAACTTGAAGTTGGTTTCTATCTAATTATTAAAAAAAAAAAATTGTATGCAGGAGAATGTGGGTGATGCAATTGCCAAAGATGTAGAAAGTATATTTAATCTATTGAGGTGAATGGTGAAGACCACACTTTTTGATAGATTAGGCTACACTTTTCAAGTGTAGTCGAAGGCATAAAATTAGGGGTGTACATGACCGGGTTGGTTCGGATTTTTCAAATATCAAACCAAACTATTTGTGTAAAAAATTAAAATTAATAAACCAAACCAAACTAATAAAATTTGGATTTTTTCGGGTTTTTCAACCTCGGGTTGGTTTGGGTTTTTCAAATACCAAACCAAACCATTGTGTCGAATTTTAAAATTTATAAATCAAACCAAACTAATAAACCTCGGATTTTTTCGGTAAAGTTTGCATACAAACATATAATTAACTTGTGCTCCAAATATTTCTTTAGTCCAACCAAAAAACAATTATCTAAAGTATTTCTTAAAAAAATAACACAAAATATGAGATGAGTACTGATGAACAAAAATATTCAATAAAAAATAATAATGAAATCATCATATAAAATAAATATTGCAAAGTCATAATGAAAATGATCATAATTAAAAAGTACTAAATCATGCTAAAATTATAAGTTTAATAAGTATTAGTTACATTACTAAATATTTAAGAAAAATTAAAATTAGATTATGTATTTTAATTGTCTAAACCAATGTAAAACTAAAGAACAAATATTCAATATTATTGTCATTCTTAGTGTTGAATTGATTTTCTTTTTGCATTAGTATTAATTTGATTTTGATTTAAGTTTTATTATAATTATCAACATCTATGAACTATATATAATCTTTATTGGACCATTCCGAATTCTAAGTTTTAAACTTGAAATAATATATTAAAAGATAAAAACTATGAAATAGCATAAGAAATATTTAAAAATTATATCAAAGTAAATATTTTTATGTATAAAATAAAATTTTAAAATTACATATATAATGTCGGGTTGGTTTGGTCTCAGGTTTTTTTTTTGTTAAAATCAAACCAAACCAAATATAGTCAGGTTTTTTTTCCAATACCAAACCAAGTCAAACCAAACCACTAGTCGAGTTTTTTTTTCGGTTTGACTCGATTTGCGGCTTGGTTCGATTTTCGGTTCGGTTTTGTACACCCCTACCTAAAATGTTGTAGTGGGGACTTAACAACAAATCCGGCAAGAATCTTGTTAAGCCGGCATTAATCTTTTTAATCGCTATTTGGGTGAAAGTCTAGTAGGTGTTTCACTTCAAGAGAAAGAAGTATTTTCCTAGATAAAGGTCTTAATGTTTACTCTGAGATGTTAAGTAACTCGCTCATCTTGACAGTGATGTTGTGAATGTCATCAACATATCCTAGGGAAATATCTTGGTCGTCCTAATGCAGTAAATAATACTCCAGAGTTAGCAAACTCAATTTATGCACCTAATTGGAACATAAGCAAAAACTTTATCAAATACCGCCAATACAGAAAAATAACACAAGGCTAATTAAACATTTACTGTTTTTTTTTGGCAAGGAAGTGGTAACCAGTGCATGCTGGGGTTTTTCTTGCTAACATGTGGGCAAGGAAGGGATAATGATATGCTATGTGTTATCAAGTTGTAGACATAGAGATAACGACCCTCGATGAAGTAGATGGATTCTTTATTAAGATTCGTGCCTCTTGTGGAACAAATCGTCCCCGTCCTCGTATAATAACTTATAAAAATTGCTATTTCCCCAATGCTTTCCGTTTCTATCCATCTCTTTCTTGCAAAATCGAACCGGAATACTAGAAAATCGTATGGTATTCCATGGTTTTTCCCGTTAAAAAACATGTGAACATATAACAACGTATCATCGCAGGATTGAAGGATGAAATTTGCAAACCGACCCATGTCTAAATATTTTCTCACATCTGGAGATTCATTAAACATTGCTGTGATTGTTATTGTTCCTGAATCATTATCTGGTTCCAAACAGAGTAGACGCCTTGTCTGAAATGTTGATACATAAAACTTTTTCTTGAAAACTGTCCAGATCCCACCACTCCCATTTTCAAAAATTGAATTCCCATCTTGTTTATGAAATTCTTCATTATAATCTGGCTTGCAGAAGTAAAAAGTAGGTGGATTCACATCCTCGTCGTTCTCATTGTCTGTGTCATCGTTCTCATCGTCTGTGTCATCATTACAGTTGTCATCATCATCATCAGGAATAGTCTCAGTCTCCTCAATTAGAAAAAGAACGTGACATTCGGGATCATTGGGTGGGGCAGACAAGAGGCACTTGAGTATCGTGCACTCAGGGAGTGGTGGAAGCTGAATTTTGTCGTTTGAAATAAGATTCCAAAGGTAACAATCAGTAGAATATATGCTTTGTAATACGAGCCACTCATCAGCATTAGCACGTATTATTTTTCCTTGAAGTTCAGGTATACGTTTTATATAATATTGATTCTGTGATACACTGAAAAAAGTTTGCTTCTGCCGGACATCACCATCACACATAACAAGCCAAGGATCTTGTTGTTGTTGGATAGAAAAAGGAGGTCGATCGGATTCCACATACTTTTCCTTCTTAAATTCTTCCAACTCCATCTTTCGTTCCTTTTCTGCGGAAAAAACAGAATCAGTCATCACTTTAGGTTTGTAAGAGAAAAAAAAAAAAAACAAGGAAAGAGGTTAGAATACGTGTTAGAAAACAAGGATTCAGAACAATGTGTCGTTAAAAGAATCGACTTTAATTTAAATAACATTAATGAGTTCAAATACTATAAGGAAAGGGGTTAGAATACGTGTAGGGCAAAGAAATTAGTTTTCCTTACCTAATTGGGATTTCCATAAATAAAAACACTGCTGATTATAGTTCTATTTAAATTACTTTTTCAGTTGACTTTTACTTGTTCAATATTCCAAAAATAATTTTTTACTTTTAATATCATCACGTCTTGTTGCTACGGAATACTTTGTTTTCCGTGCCATTTGTAAAAAATGGCGCTACGCAACCATGATACCTCCACCTCGTCCTGGTCTATCAGAAAAATGGCCTTGTTTGATGACCTTGCGTGGGAATACCGGAATTGTAGAATTCTTTGATCTAGTATATAATGTGGTCACGACTATGGGTATCCCGATCCCGAAATTAAGGGGTTCCTGAATTCGAAGTTCAAAAGGCAATTGGTTACTCATGAGTCATGGAAACCACGGCATGTTTTTTTTCAATCCTATCAGCAATGACATAATTGAACTCCCTGATCTAGAGGAGCACAAAAATTATTTTTCTTCTTGGACATTTTCATGTCCTCCCGACTCGCTGTCATCTGTTTGCATTGTGGTTGGTATCGATTTCGATGGTTGTCCCCCATACGCATACATCATCAAAGTTGGAGAGACTTCTTGGATGTTTTCTTACTTACATTATCCAGATAGATATAAGTGCTTTAAGTTAACCGGATACAATAATCCGATATTTTTCAAAAACAATAGTCTATTTGGGAGATGAAGGGAATTTGGGAGTATTGACCATCAATGAATCCTCAATTCCTAGTTGGGAACTTTATGGGAGCTACTTTCGACGTCGAAAACAAAAGTCAATCCAGCAAGTTTATATTATACGGTAGAAGATGTCGATAATGAAGGAATGTTAGTTGTATTTTTATGTCACCATGAAGGGGAAGTAGAGGTTTGGAGATACAAAATGAATGGAAAAGTATTGGAGAGGGAACAAATAACAAGTTTAGACAATAATAAAACATTTTTTGTGAGCTCCAGAGGATCCTACTTGAAAACATGTGTTGCACAGGGATTAGGAAACAAGATAATTTTTCCCAATGTTTCACAATAACAATAAGGGTGTTTTTTATTGTTTGGTCAACCGCAAATATTTCTCTTTCGATTACTTGGACATCAAAGCTTATTCAAATCTAAATATTTTTAACTTGGTTCGACCTAGATCATGCATTTGGACCGAATCAGTGAATGATTAATTGTATTGTTCCCTTTTTGTTGGTGTTTATTTTTTCCAAGTAGTTAGCAATGTTTTGTCTTAATAAGAGTGGAATATTTTTCCTTTTTTCTTAATGTTTATGTTTTTCTTAAATATATATTGTTAATGTTTAAGTTTTTCTTCAACTTATGATACTTCAAATTTGAAAGTTAAATTTTAATCGGTTAGTCTATTGTTATTAATTCAATTGTTGTTATTCAATAGATTGATTGCACAAGTGAGGTACAAAATTATTATATGCTTAAGAACTTGTTTTTGAAGGATTATACATCTTTGGAGAGAGCAATTGGATATGGGAGCTCGAGATTCATCTAGTTTCTTTATTTTCACCTCATTGTTGAATTGATTATTTCGATTATATTGTTTGTTTATATTAAATTCACACGATCTAAATAACTCAAATTCATTTGCAAATACTTAACATCTGATTGAATACACAATTGTAGCAGCTGCAACTATTAGTTCAAACACGATAAAATATAATACCTAGCGCCCTAATTCCTCTATTGACTAACTATCTATGTCACAACCGTTGAAAAGGAAAAGGAAAAGGAAAAGGAAAGGTTCTCGTGGTTCTACTTTTCCTTTTTCTTTTCAACGGTTGTGACATAGATAGTCAGTCAATAGAGGAATTAGGGCGCTAGGTATTATATTTTATCATGTTTGAACTAATAGTTGCAGCTTCTACAGTTGTGTATTCAGTCAAATGTTAAATATTTGCAAAAGAGTTTGAGTTATTCAAATTGTGTGAATTTAATATAATCCATCAATCTATCTGATTGTGTGCATAAAGTTCTCAACTAGGAATCGAGGATTCATTGATGGTCAATATTCCCGAATTCCATTTATCTCCCAGTAGATATAAAGATATTCATACTAGGAAATATGTGCAAGCAAGAATATGAGTACAAATAAAAGAAGTCATTCTCGACTCTCATGAAGGAGTAACTATGTTCTGCTTAGGGAAGGGCTCAGATGACATGCGGACTCCATGAATATAGATGGGTAAATGATATATATGGAGACTCCACAAGCAAAGACGTTGAGTCCCAAAGTGAAACTCTTCGGCTCTGGTGTCAAACAAAGAAAAGAACATGAAAAATTAGAGAGAGTTATTTAATTCTCAACAGTGTATACAGTAAAATAAGGAGACAAAGTTACTACAGTACACAACATTATGCTCTCGAGATAACATGAAAATAAAGCACTTTTGTTCCATCCACAGCTAAATTTATTTGAAAACATACCTAATCATTTCTTGCTTCAAAATCTATTAAAAAGAAATACCGAGTTGAAAACAACGCTTTTTCTTTCCATAAACATATTAACAATTGTAAATTACTATAGCATCCTAAAGATGCAATGTTATGACAAGAAAAGAAGAGGGAATCTTAATTAAACTTGAGCCCAAGCGTCATCTTAGAGTCCAAAATAATATAGTCGTCCCTTCTTGGGATCTCTCTTTTCTTCATCGACGATAATATTACTTTGCATACAAGGATGAGATTTTTTTTCCTGATAAAATCCTCGAAGAGTTAATGACTTTGCAAGCCCATTTTCTTTGGTTTCTAAATTATCCTTATCTATTTTTTACTTAATTTATCACTATTTTTCCCCAAGCACGATCACCGGATATTATGACTACTTTAAAGATTAAAAGTTGGTTGACGTGTTGGTCAATCTTTTGAGGTATATTATTTTAAAACATAGGTCTTGTTTTAGGTTAGAATAATTTGTTGTTATCATCGGATATCTCATAGTTTTCTCCCTTTAATGTATATGCTCTTTGGTTTTTGTCCTTTTTATGTTTTCCCTTTTTCCCTCTCCAAATTACCTAGTATATATATATGATTTAAAGGGAATGCTAATTCTATATTTTTTTTGGATAGGTCACAGGTAGAGCAGATGATAATTATAAAGTTTAAAGCTTGAACTCCCAATCTCTTGTTACGCCAAAACTAAACAATTTCAACAATGTAATTTTACTAAATTTTAATTTGATGTAGACTTAAGTTGGCAAATTCAAAAAGTATACTCATAAAAAACTGCAAAAGATAAAAATAAAACATAAAAAGGAAAAGTATTTCGCTCTTATTAAAACAAAACATTGCTAACTACTTGGAAAAAATAAACACCAACAAAAAGGGAACAATACAATTAATCATCCATTGATTCGGTCCAAATGCATGATCTAGGTCGAACCAAGTTTAAAATATTTGGACTTGAATAAGCTTTGATGTCCAAGTAATCGAAAGAGAAATATTTGCGGTTGGCCAAACAATAGAATACACCCTTATTGTTGTGAAACATTGGAAAAAATATCTTGTTTCCTAGTCCTTGTGCAACACATATTTTCAGGTACGATCCTCCGGAGCTCACAAATAATGTTTTATTATTGTCTAAACTTGTTATTTGTTCCCTCTCCAATACTTTTCCATTCATTTTGTATCTCCAAACCTCTACTTCCCCTTCCTGGTGGCATAAAAATACAACTAACATTCCTTCATTGTCGACATCTTCTACCGTATAAACATGTTGGATTGACTTTTGTTTTCGACGTCGAAAGTAGCTCCCATAAAATTCCCAACTAGGAATTGAGGATTCATTGATGGTCAATACTCCCAAATTCCCTTTATCTCCCAGATAGACAATATTGTTTTTGAAAAATATCGGATTATTGCATCCGGTTAACTTAAAACACTTATATCTATCTGGATCATATAAGTAAGAAAACGTCCAAGAAGTCTCTCCAACTTTGATGATGTATGCGTCTGGGGGACAACCATCGAAATCGATACCAACAACAATGCAAATAGATGACGACGAGTCGGGAGGACACGAAAATGTCCAAGAAGAAAAATAATTTTCGTGCTCCTCTAGATCAGGGAGTTCAATTATGTCATTGCTAATAGGATTGAAAAAAAACATGCCGTGGTTTCCATGACTCATGAGTAACCAATTACCTTTTGAACTTCGAATTCGGGAACCCCTTAATTTCGGGATCGGGATACCCATAGTCGTGACCACATTATATAATGGATCAAAGAATTCTACAATTCCGGTATTTCCACGCAAGGTCATCAAACAAGGCCATTTTTCTGGTAGACCACGACGAGGTGGAGGTGGAGGTATCATGGGTGCGTAGCGCCATCTTTTACAAACAGCTCGAAAAACAAAGTATTCCGCAGCAACAAGACGTGATGATATTAATGCGAGTATGTCAGATGGAATACCATCAGACCACAAATCATCATACTCCATTACTCAGAAAGAAGAATTGTGGTTGAGAAAAATTTGGTTTATGGACTTGTTATTAAACTATTTATTTAAACTAGAACTAGGGTAATAACAAGTCGTTGAGACCGCAAATCTGCACGCTCCGTTCCTTATTCAAAATAACTTTTCCTTGACGTATTTGAACTCATTATTATTGTCTATTTTTTATATATACAAAGTAAAAAGTTATTTTTGAAACAGTGAACAAGGAAAAGTCAACTGAAAGAGTAGTTTAAATAGAACTATAATCATCAATGTTTTTATTTATGGAAATCCCAATTAGGTAAGGAAAACTAATTTCCTTGCCCTACACGTATTCTAACCCCTTTCCTTGTAGTATTTGAACTCATTAATCGTCATTTAAATTAAAGTTGATTCTTTTAACGACACATTACAATGTTGTTCTCAGCACCTGGAAAACAAAACACAGTTTCGAATCCTTGTTTTTTTTTTCTCTTACAAACCTAGAGTGATGACTGAACGAGAGATGGAGTTGGAAGAATACAAAAAGGAAAAGTATGCGGAATCCTATCGACCTTCTTTTTCTATCGAACAAGCGGAACAACAACAACAACAATAACAACACCCTTGGCTTGTTATGTGTGATGGTGGATGTGCTGGAGAAGCAAACTTTTTTCAGTGTATCAAAGAATCAATATTATATGAGACGCATTTATGAACTTAAAGAAAAAATAATATGTGCTTATGCTGATGAGTGGCTCGTGTTAGAAAGACTTTATGCTAGTGATTGTTACCTTTGGAATATTATTTCAAATGACAAAATTCAGCTCCCACCACTCCTTGAGCGCAAGATACTCAACTGTGCGCACTACAAGAAAATGCATATATAGTTACAAATTACATCGTAGCTAAACATCAAAAAGTCCGTGGCTAAACACTTTAGCCACAACTTTTGTTACCGTAGCATTCGTAGCAAACTGTAGCGTGGCTAAAAGTTAGCTACAGACTTTACATGATATGTGGTTAAGGACTAACACTTATAGCTACAAAAATAATGATGTTGTAGATGTAATGATATAAAAAAATTGCTACAAAATATATACCTATAGCAAATCATTAAAAAAAATTGTCACGACAAATAAATTTTGTAGCATCTTTTATATGTAATATATTGTGGCAAAAAACTTGATTTATTTGCTATGAATAATCATACTTCGTGGCTATATTATATTTTAGTCTCGTGGCAATAATATTTGTATTTAGCTATGAGTTAGAAAACTTATAGCTATGCATTAAAGTATTTGCCACAAACGTTTTTTATACATGGCTAAGAATTCAACTCTTTCCACAAAATATACAATTATCTAGCTATTTTTGCTTATTTTGCTATAAAAGTTAAAAGATGAAAATGTATAGCTATAATTTTTTATAATCTATATATAGATTTAGCCACAACTATAAATATCCATTGCTACAAATGAAGGATATTGCCATAAGAATTATTAATCACAAAAATTTCTACTATAGGGCCAAAATTACAAAATTTAAATTCCAAAATAGATATCAAGTTTCACATGATTACATATTTCAATTTTAGAGCATTTACCATACATAATTATTCTATAAGAGTTATTACGACAGTAGTATCTTGCTTAAGGCTCTAAGTGGCATCGTCTTCTCCTTTTTCTCATGCCATTATCTCCAAGTTGTTCTAATAATTCTACAAATTTACCTGCAAAATTTTGATAAAGTAAATTAATAGTATCAAAAGGCGAAAATAATGACATTATATATAGAATTTAAGGAGTACATATAATCATTTATTTTACCTAAACATTATTTTTACTAAAATCTCCTTGAACATCTTCTATGACCAATTTTTGAGGATTTTTTACTTGGACAATTTGCATCCTTTTCTTGTTTGACAACAATTGTAAAACTAATTTTTACAGAGTTCATTACGAATTTATCATTACAGAACTCATCATTAGCTTTCTAAATTTACTTTACTTTTGTAATGCAATACTTCTATATCACTACAAGTGTAACCAATAAAAATATTAGACCACAAATTTCAATTTCTTTTTCTTAAACTTCAAGTCAAGTACTCAAACTACACCATATAAATTGGACATCAGATGTAATATATAGACATATCTTTAAACTAATTTGCCCATTAGATACAAACCTAACACCCTTCAATCTTCACCCCTAAATATCCTTCACATTCACATCCAAGTTTTACTTTTATTCATTAATCAAAAGCTTCTAACCCATTCTACATACTGAATTTTTCATTGCAAGTGCTACAAGAAACTTTTGCTAATAGAATATTCATAGTGATATTAAAGCTGAAATATATAATACGTATTATACTCATAGTGTTAAAGAAACAATAGAAATTTAGTACTTTTTTTTGTCTGAAATTGAGATAGAGGAAGAAGATGTTCCTCTCTTCATGAATGGAGAGAATTTAGGGTTTTGGGTTTTCAATCCTTTTTGTCAATTTTATTTTGCTCTCTAATAGGAAAAGAAGACTGTAATTTAGGCCCCAAAAATAGAGGGAAACGATTTGAAGGGATATTTTTCATTAATTCTTTTAAATTTATTTTCCCTCCTAATCATTATAAAAAAAAGCCTTGGTTTTAATTTTCTTTAGGTAAAAATCTTTTACTACTATATTCGATATACAATCACATTTACTCATTTTATTTATAACTTATTAAATTATTATATATGACTCTCTCTGTTCACTTTTACTTGTCATAGTTTGACTTGACAATATATTAAGAAAATAATTAATGATATATGTATTTTACCAAACTATCCCCTAGCTAGCTATTATAAATGATATCTTGAAAAATAATTTGGAAAATAAGTATTTAATGTTGAGGGTAAAATATGAAAAAAAAAATTTATTACTTTTTATGATATGTCAAAGGTGATAAGTAAAAATGAAAATCTATTTTAGAAATAAGTGATAAGTACGTAAAAGTGAACAGATGAAGTATTATTTAAAACTAATTTGTATTAGATATAATAATGGTATACATACACTTAAATATTAACTATTAAATTCTTAGGTCAACTAATTATAATTATATTTATAAAAATTGTTAATTAGTTTAAACTAATAGTATATCACAAAGTATCATAGAGATAGATTAAGTTTGAGTAAACTTAAAATTCTCAAAATACTGATAATTGAATATAATGACCTACTTATTTAAATTATAATTGAAACTCATAAGTAAGATTCTTTAAAATTGAATTGAGATGAATGATGATCAACTATAATTAAATTAGAACGATAAATATACTATTTCAGAAGATAGTATGCGAGTCAAATCATAATTCTCAGAACACTTGACCAGGATGAAACTTAAGTGTGACTTATTGAAGTTTTTCTTAAATTTGATATAATTAGTTAACTAAAGTAACTATAATCATATATTTATTTAAGTTATATTTGAAACTTACAAGTAAGCCATTGTAAAATTGAATTGAATCTAATGATATGATTAACAAAGCTAATTACGAAAAAAAATTCTCGAAAAAATAAAAATTTTGGAGGCACTTGATCAAGATGAAGCTTTAGCGAGACTTAGTGAAGTACCTTTTTCTTAAGTTTGATAAATTAATTAATCAAAATTGTTAGATATAATTTCCTATTTATTGAAATTACGCCCATAAAATCAAATTGAATTATCAATACCTTTTTTTACACTAGATTGATGGATAATGTTCTCATGAAACATGCATGTTCGAGTCAAATAACATCTAGAATCACTTGATCAGGATGAAGCCTGAGTAGACTTGTTAAAGTTTTGTTTAAATATTCTATTATATTATTAGTTAATCAAAGTTAATATAATCACTTACTTATTCAAATTAAATCATATATAAAATTAAATTGTATCGAATGATTAACGCATCTAATTACAATAGGTCGATAAATGTATTACTTCAATGGAACACGTTTGAGACAAATAATAATTATGGAAGCACTTGACCATGATGAAGTTTAAGGTGAGACTTCGTGAAGTTTTGTTTAAATTTGATATGACTAATTAATTAAAATCAATTAAATATAATTATCTCTTTATTTGAACTATATTTGAAACTTACAAGTAAGGCTGTGTAAAATTGAATTGAATGATTAATAACTCCAGTTATATTTAGATGCAAGAAAGTTATATTTTGACGTTGCTAAAGATTATTATTGCTGCAACAATTTTAACCCGCGGTAAAAACTAATTATAAGCTACAAAATTTTAACACAATGATATATTTGTGGCTATATCATCTCGTCACGACAAATAATTATAGCCATTCAACTAACTATTGTTATCGCTTTTTAGTACACAAAATAAACATTTACTTAGCCATAATATTTTGTTTTAATTAAACTTTTATGGATAAAATAATTATCATTGATATCAAAAAAATTCAACGTGTGATCCAAAAAAAATTAGCTACGAAATTTTATTAAAGCAGTAAATCTATAGCTATATCATTAACTTTTGCCACATTTTTTTAACTTGAAGCCAAAATATTTATTTAGCTATAATAATTTATTTTAAATAATTTATTATGGCTAAAAGGTTATTATTGATATGGTAAATTTCAACTCGTGGCAAAAATTAATAAATAGCTACAAAATTTTACTATAGCAAAATACTTGTGGCTATATCATTTAACAATTGCCACAAATTTTTATAACTTGAAGCAAAAGTATTTATTTAGCTACATCATCTTGTTTCAAATAATTTATTGTGGCTAAGGAGCTGTGATACAAACAGAATTAAGATGAGTAAGCCTAAAAGGGAAAAGTATTGAATTACCCTTGAACAGCTGTGCTCGATTCCCTTCAAAGAAAGAGAAAATTGATAGAAGAGAGAGAAGGGAGAATTTTCTTATTGATCTCCAAATTGATACCCATTACAATGAAAGATCAACTATATGTAGCTGGACTATTTCCGAGAGTTAGTTATAACTAACTCTTCTAACAACATTTCCTAATGGTTTCAGTTTCACACCCATGCTTAGTCACGTGACTGCTTCACTTAGCTAAAATACAAGCATATACAAATTGGAATTAATGAAATGAACTAATTGGCATGTAACAATACTCCCCCCCTTCAACTAATCCTTGTCCTCAAGGATTAAAATGTGGAAACTGCTGAGTGAAAGACTGAAAATCTTCCCAGGTGCTGTCCTCTTCTGTTGCATTGAACCACTTGATTAACAACTGAGTAGCAGGTCTGCCATGCTTCTTGACAATCCTCCTATCAAGAATGGCCTGCGGAGTGAGAAGTATGTGACCAGCATCAACATGAACTTCAGGGAGAGTAGCAGAAACAATATGGGATCCTAACTTCTTTTTGAGTTGAGAAATATGGAAGGTGGGATGAATTTTAGAGTTAGGGGGTAACTGGAGGGTGTAAGCAACTGGACCCACCCTTGCAAGGATTTGGAAAGGACCAAAAAACTTGGCTGAAAGTTTCTGGAAAGCATGGGATTTAAGAGAGGTCTGTCTGTAAGGATGTAACTTGATGTAAACCCAATCTCCCACTACATAGGACCTATCAGTTCTTCCTTTATCAGCATGAGACTTCATTCTACTCTGGGCTCTGGCCAAATGAGCTTTTAGGCATCTTAAAGTGGCCTCTCTGGCTTATAGACTCCTATCTACCAAATCCAGTTGTGAGTCAAAAGGCATATAAAGTTAGAGAGGGGGGGTGATTGGCCATAAACTACAGAATAAGGGGTCATGTTAATAGCAGAGTGGAATGTGGTATTCTACCACCATTCAACCAATGCCAACCACTGAGGCCACTCCCTAGGCTTCTCAAACGTCATACATCTCAAATAACCCTCAAGGCATCTGTTTACAACTTCAGTCTGTCCATCTGTTTGTGGATGGCAAACAGAAGAAGTAAGCAATGTGACTTTCTGTAGTTTGAATAATTCCTTCCAAAATCTGCTTGTAAAAATTGGATTTTTGTCTGAAACGATGGTTTTTGGCATGCCATGGAGTTTGAACACCCCACTCATAAAAGACTGAGCCACATCCACAGCAGAATAAGGGTGTTTAAGTGCCATAAAGTGAGCTGCCTTACTCAATCTGTCAACTACCACAAAAATCACCTCATGTCCAGCCACCCTTGGAAGGCCTTCTATAAAATCCATAGAGATATCTTGCCATACCTTGTCAGGGATTGGAAGAGGTTGAAGAAGGCCAGGGTATGCAACATTCTCACCCTTGCACCTCTGACAAACATCACGACATCTAACATAAGCATAAACGTCCTGCTTCATCTTCTTCCCATAAAAATCTTGTCGAAGCCTTTGCAAGGTAGCTGTCATACCAGAATGACCCCCACCAGAGCTATCATGGTACAGTGCTATCAAATCTTTTCGTACTGCAACCACAGAACCTACCATCATCTTACCCTTTCTACTGAGAATACCAACATGATACCTATAATAAGGTTTAGGAGCACCTGTCGTCTGTATGGAAGTAATTAGCTTCTGTAATACAGGATCCTGCAACCATGAATTCTTCACATCTTCAAGTAATTGAGCCTGGACCCCAGAAATGCTACAAAGCTGAATGGGTTCCTCTCTTCTAGACAGAGCATCTGCAACAATATTGCTACAATAACTTTATTGTGTGGCAAAATGTTTTAACCAGCTACAAAATTGAATTGTAGAGGTAAAGTTGTAGCTATTCATATAATTATTGCCACAATTATTAGCAATTGTAACAAAAATGAGGATTTAACTTTGCCAAATTAATTTTTGTGGCCAAGAAAATTTACGAATTTTTAAATAGCTATAAAACTAAAAATTTTGTAGCTATTACTAAATAATAACCAGGATTTTTGAATTTGTAGTTTAAATTTTGTAGCTAAAAATAGATTGTGTTGTAAATGCCTCTTGTCTGCACCACCCAATGATCCCGAATGTTAGGTTCTTTTTCTAATTAAAGAGACTGAGACTACTCCTGATGATGATGAAAACTCTAATGATGACACAAACGATGAGAACGACGAGGATGTGAATCCACCTATTTTTTACTTCTGCAAGCCAGGTTGTAATAAAGAATTTCATAAACAAGATGCACATTCAATTATTGAAACTGAGAGTGGCGGCCTCTGGACAGTTTTCAAGAAATTTTTTTATGTAATAACATTTCAGACAAGTCGTCTACTCTGTTTGGATCTAGATAATGATTCAGGAAGAATAACCATCACACCAATGTCTAACGAATCTCCAAATGTGAGAAAATACTTAGACATGGGTCGGTTATTAAATTGCATCATTCAATCCTGTGATGATGATACGATGTTATATGTTCACTTGTTTTTAATGGGAAAAACCACAGAATGCCATACAATTTTCTAGTATTCCAATTTGATTTTGCGAAAGAGAGGTGGCTAGAGACGGAAAACATTGGGGAAATAGCAATTTTTAGAAGTCATTATACGAGGACGGGGACGAGTTGTTCCACAAGAGGCACAAATCTTAACAAAGAATCCATCTATTTCATCGAGGATCGTTATCTCTACATCTACAACTTGATAACACATAGCATATCATTATCCCTTCCTCCACATGTTAGCAAGAAAGCCTCCCACATGCACTAGTTACCACTTCCTAGCCAAAAAAATTAGTAAATGTTTAATTAGCTTTTTGTGATATTTTTCTGTATTGGTGGTATTTGATATAGTTTTTGTTGATTTGCATTTTGCTCATCAGGCTTCATGCTAACTTGTTCTTATTTTCTCTATTCTTACATTATTTCTCCTTTTTGCCTTTGTGAATTTTGTTATAGAGAAGTATAATGACGAATAATTCTTTATGCCTTTATCAGAATTGTTTCTCAACCACAAAATTAATATGAATATTCAAACAAGTCTGCATTTCCAACTGAAATAATATTGCCCACCTCCAAATCATGTTAATGATCTTTCTTATGTCTCGAGGATATGCTCTACACGGTATGCAATGAAACGTGGCAATTTAAGCTCATGTTCCAATTAGGTGCATAAATTGAGTTTGCTAACTTTGGAGTATTATTTACTGCATTAGGACGACCAAGAGATATTTTCCTAGGATATGTTGATGACATTTACAACATCGTTATTAAGATGAGCGAGTTACTTAACATCTCAGAGTAAACATTAAGGGTGTGTTTGGTACGAAGGAAAATGTTTTCCTAGAAAATGTTTTCTTGGAAAACAAGTTGATTTTTGACTTATTTTCTCATGTTTGGTTGGTGAGTAGAAAATATTTTCCGAAAAAGATTTTTAGTGTTTGATTTATGAATGAAAAATGTTTTTGAAAACTTTCTTTTATTTTTACTAGAGTAGAAAATAATTGTTGAAATTGAAAATATTTTTTAAAAACAAACTTAATTTTTTTTTGGGGCTGGTAGGGGGTGGGGGGTGGGGGGGGGG